>NW_026860129.1:0-198022 GCF_026571515.1 Ruditapes philippinarum
ATAATTGCATAATGCTAATCTGTTTATCTATTAATTATCTTAATAAACCAGTAAACATTTTATTGACACTGTATGTTATCTTACTGACAAAATGTGATAAAAAATTTATCAGAATAAAAATCATACTCATCAGAACTTACTGAAAAGTTTCATTAAAATCAACCTGATCAATCATTATTGAACATTCTATAGATTTTATCATGAGATAATCAATAATTGACATGACACTGTCCAGTATATAATGAGGAAGTATGTAATGCAGTTGAATGCACTGGTGTGACATAACAATGACATATCACACTGTATTTCTATAGAGAAAATTGCTTTTAAATAACTACATCTACATGACTGTATGTCTTTAATATTATTGAAAAAGCAAACTTCTTAAATCTCAAAACATTAGTACTTTATAGTATTTGAGGATGTATCATATTTGTTTAGATTATATATAAAACAAGTATATACATGTATAACATTTTTACAATGAAAAAAAACAACAAAAAAACAAAACAAAAACACCCTTAAAGTTTACCTGTTTCAAATAATTATTTGAAAGTCTGGAATTCTAAAATTTTGACAATTTGATTTGTAACTTTAAAGTTATGAGATCTGATTTATTGTCTGCTCCTTTGAGGGTTGGACAATGTGTTCAATCTTACATTTTGTTTTCCGATGACAGATATTTCAAATTTCAAATGAAGAAATGAAAATAAATTTCAATTTTACAATTTGCTAATGTGCTACATAATTATAGCAAATTGTGGCAAATCATCAGTAACTGTTGTCTTTTTTATACAACATGTCTTTTATTTTATGAAATAATTAATATAGGTGCTAACATTATGTTCTATTACTGTTAAACAGTATGTTCTATTCTGTAACATATGTTCTATTCTGTAACATAATTATGTTCAATCATTCTAGTACATTTAAAACTATAACAAAATAACAACATCATCACATGCATTCATGACTAAATAAAATCTTGAACCCATTGTTGAGTTCATTCTTTACTGATTTGCCATTGTAATTTTGGTATGAAACATGTTTACTCTTAAGGCTTGTTTTAAAATGTAAAATCAAGATGGTGGGTTCTATTCTAATTAAGACTATATTTACGCCCTAATTGATTCTGTCAGTTTGGCCTCAACCAAAATTATTTTAGACATATGTGCTTGTTATAGTTTACATCTCTCCCTCTGTAAGTGCATGTCATGGAGAAGCACAGGACATTGGCAGAAGCTTTGGTGCTTGGCTCAACTTTCCTTCACCAAGGAGCAGTTGATTGGTTTAGACCCAATCATTTTTTGTACTTATAGGGCTGACCCTCTATGTCAATCTACCACCATATTGCATTGTGAAGTTCTATAGCAATCTACAAACCAGTTTTTGATGTCCTGACTGATGTGGCATGCTCTGGGGAGTGTCTCTACAAAGTAGGTAGGGACAAGGTAGAGCACTGGTGAGCATGAGCTCCTATATGGTTAACTTAAACTGAACTTAATGAACTACAGAATGAGCCTAATATAAATTATAATTATAATCCTGATTTAGAATGTAGGGTCTAATACAAGATATGGCCGCAAGAACAGCCTATAACGATAAGGGCTAACCTCCTTCATTGTCACTGGTTACTGCACATTTAGATTCAAAATGGCTAGTCCATAAACTGTAGATATGAAGCTACTTTTTACATTATTAGTAAAATCCCCTAGAAATGCAAAGGACTTTAATTAAGGACTATTTAAGGGCATGACTGGTGATAGGTCTGTATATATAATATTATACAGAAATCTATACAGTATATTTTTTTCTTCTAGAATTACTTTTTACACTATCCCAGCACTACCCAACAAATTGTGCGCTTTAATTATAGGGCTTTTTATTATAATGACGATGGTAGCCCTTCGCGTAAAGACAGACATCTCTATAATATCAGATAGTAAAATCAGTCCGTCTTGAAGTCGAAATACTGAGACTATCCCAACATAGCTTAAGGTCTTCAGCGTACATGTTTATATATTATGACATGACGTGAACGCTGAAGACAGACACGTAGTAGGGAAAGTCCACTAATAATCGTGCTAGGAATCTCAACATGCCATGAAGTAAAGTGAAGCATACCTCGATAAAACTGTGTATAATTTGTTGATAAGCCAAGGATGGACATATAAAATCTTATTACAAACATAAACTACCAAATAGTTTCCAACAGGTTAAAAAATTCAGCACTTGGCTGCCATATTGCCAAAATGTTTGACCATGTGATAACGAGATTGACCTTTACATAATGACGTGGTCAAACATTTTGGCAATATGGCGGCCAAGTGCCGAAATTTTTACCTGTTGGAAACTATTAGGTAGTTTATGTCCATAATAAGATTTTTATTTGTCCATCCTTGGCTTATCAACAGATTATATATAGTTTTATCAAGGTATGCTTCACTTTATGGCATGTTCGATGAATGAATACGAGCGTGTCAGATTCCTGGTACGATTATTGGTGGACTTTCCCTACAGGGTTATCTTCAGCGTTCACGTCATGTCATAGTATATAAACGGGTACGCTGAAGACCTTAAGCTAAGTTAATCCTAACACTGTGCCGAGTCCCTGTGGAGGTCCAGTGTGTGCTCAACAACAAAAGCCTGATTTTGTGCTATAACTGGGGATGAACACTGATTAGGCATAGACTAAAAACATACATATAGTTTACGTGCGAGAGGTAAAATATCCAAAGCACCTTCATGCATAACAGTGCATAAATCAATTTTTTGCGGGTCGATTTTTTCTGAACTTTGAGTTTAACATTTGAACGGAAACGGCATAACGAGCTCAATACTAACAAAATTAAATAGATAGAACTTCATCATTACCAATAAAACAAATACATATTTGCACTTACATCAAAATTTTGGAATTAACCCAGAATATTAAATACAAAAAAAATAAGTTTACATCTATCTTTACTCCGCATCCGTGGACGCTTGCAATAATTATTTATCCGAGCTTTTTAGTAATTTAGATCAATTTCGTACAGACAATCTTTATGTACAGTGTTTACATTCTCTATAGCACATACGGTTCTATGGTGTAATGGTTAGCACTCTGGACTTTGAATCCAGCGATCCGAGTTCAAATCTCGGTAGAACCTTCTTTTTTTTTTCTTTTTTTTTAACACTTTTAAAGGAAAAAACGATTTTTTTTTTTTTTTTAATATGTAGACATTTTTACAGTACATTTTAAAACATGTATCAACTGTCAATTTGTAAATATGTACTGTTGTCTTTTTATTTCATGCTTTCCACACAGACACTTGGGATATAGACGTTCAAAACAGCTTATATTAAGTTTTTTTGATATACTGTATATGATCAGTACATGTCCTGGGGTATACAAATATACATTTTATTTGGATTTTAAAGGCGTTTTAAGCTCCAAAGCCAAAGTGTCTATGGCTTTCCAGTGTTTTACTGTAATATATCAGATAATTATATTCTGATAAACCCCTAATATAATTTTCACTGTAGCTGGACTATATCTGAATGCGGATGAAAAGAATATCATAACTAAATGGAATAACAGGCAAAAATAAATGCAGTCATATGTAAATTTTGCTTCTTTAGGAAAAGGAAGTCGATGCCATCATACATCATGTTAAAAATGTAACAAAATAAGAGAAATTTAACAGAACTATATTTCAAAATTGGTGATGTGACGTCATGATATGATGACATCATAAAGTAGAATGCGCAACGTAACGCAGCAAAATCGGTAAAAAAAATACTTAGAATCACTTAAAAAGCATCAAATAAAATTTTTTTTATTTGTTTTACATATAAGATTGAAATATATTTCATTCGTGAACACAAGCTATTACATTTTCACTCGTGGCTACGATTCCGGGTCAGCTCGGCCCTAAAACGTACTCGGCCCCCGAGTCAGCTCGGCCCTATACCAACTCGGCACGGGTCAACTCGGCCCACTTTTCAATTATTTATATTAAGGTTTGTGTAATCACTGTTTTTTGTAATATTTGTAATTATGTAAAATACACGGACTTAATTTTCAGCTTTTGACAATTACAAACAAATTAAATGAAATTGGTTAAAGACATTAAAGGGACTCTTATTGTCACAGGCTATTATTATCAATCAGTGTGTTCGTAAGGATACCGATTAATTAGGTGATAATTATGATTGACACATTCATTTAAAATTGATTACTGACCACCTGCAATTAATTAGAAGCTTAATTATGATATTATTAAGTAAACATGTTTTTGTTTGATATTTTTTTTAATATTACTACTTTAAATATATTTTTTTAAAGTGGGCCGAGTTGACCCGTGCAAAGCAGTGACAGTTTGTGAAGCTTTAAATGGTCGTTGAAACGGCTGGATATACAAAATATCAGTTAGATAGATATAATAGTATACATCCTTAAAATTCTTAATTAAATAATAATTTTTAATTTTAGTTGTTGCCAAATATATATTATTATCTCAAATAAACATACCTGGTATAGGCAGAAAATATGTTAATCCCCAAAACTAAATATGTTCGAAATGGAAGAAAGACTGTTTTCGAAACACTTGGATAATTCACTGCCCAATTTTAGAAAGAGTACATTTTGTATATCTTTAAGTAGAGAGAATAATTAAGGAAGACAATAAATACAATCTTGTGCACAAAGTTCGGGGAAAAACAAGACAAAAACAAACACCAGATGTGTATAACTTCATAACAACTGACAGTAATAAGTATCTTTATTTCTTACATCACCTAATTCTAACACAACAAACAACCGATATAACTTTTCTATAATATTATATAATTCTGTGCGAGCTTTCTAAGTCACTTTACAAAATGAAGGAGGAACTGAAACCATTACAAAATTCCCTGAAAAGCCAACACAAGCAGTTAGTGAGGTTGGATTTGAAGCCAAACCAACATAAAACAAAAGCACTATGTGGGTTTAACAATCGTCTGTATTAATAACAATTTTCATAAAAAGGTGCATAATTCCAAAAATATTGATTTCAGAGTTATGCCACTTGCATTACAACTATACATGTAATCATGATTAAAGTTTTCTTTTGATTCTTTTTGTACTTATAATTACTACAAGACTTGAATTTTGAAAGAATAATACAGAACTTGATAATATTTTCGTCTACTTATGATGTCATAGCTGAACATGGAATATACACATATTATTTGAGTTAACAGAACTAAATATGAAAAATTACAACAGTGTGAAGTCCACAAAATACCAACGTTCCAAACACCTTGGCATCCAAACCACATACACCCTCCAAATATAAAAAAAAATATATATTGAAAAGTTTCCAAAAGTTATTAGCACTTATACAGCTGCACGTTATCAATATAATGAGGGGGGGGGGAATTCTTTTTAAACACAATTAACATATAGGTATAAATACTGCCATCTCATTTTTGCTTACTTTCCCAGAGTTTTTTTATACTTGCTTATATATTTGTGCAGTTTAGATTGCTAGTAACACTCCAAAAGTTCCTAATCATATTTGAAGCCACGGAAATCAAAACAAATACACATGTACATAACTATGTATCATTCATGAAAACAATTCAGAGGTTGTAATAAGGAACTATAGGTTTTTAAAAGGATTTTTAGTGTCATCAAGACAAGTGCTTATTTCTTTTTAGTTTTTTATTACCAGTAAGTCTTTTTCTGGCTGGATTTCAAGAAACATTAATTAGAACTTATGATGATTTTTCAGTTTTTAACTGGAGGAAAGAGACTCTAGAAGTTCACACTATATGGTCATCATGTATTTCATACACAAGCAGGCTACAAGGTAAAACTATAAGTCATTGGAGATGGAATAACATACCATGAAACCGAGACATTTGACTGACAGCTGACCTTGTCAAATTCATTTAACCTAAAGCAGTCAAGATAACTGGATAAGTAAATTATGAGTCAATGATGACCTAAACAAAACAGGGAAGTAAAACAGGAAACAAACTTTGTTTCCATTTTTTGAAAATTTTATATACATGTATTAGTAAGTTAAGTTTTTGAAAATTTTATATATTAGTAAGTTAAGTTAGTGTATAACAATGCAAGCAATGATATGCCAAAATGGTAGTCAAAATATATTGACATGCCAAAGCTAGATTCTGAGATATTTTCGTTCTGGGACAGAATCTCGCTTCTAGAGACGAGATATTGCCCAGACACAAAATAGCACAAAATCTCGCTGGGCAGTACAATAATTTTGACTAGCCAAAATTGAATCTATTAAATATTTTTACTTACCTGGCAGAGATATGGTAAATCTGACAACAGAGGACAATTTTTCACGTCCTTTCACATACACTTTACACGGCATCTCTGAGTTATCCTGGCCATTATTTATTTCCTACAATGAAACAATACATTTATTGTATTTCAACTATTTTATGTCATATAAACACAATTATATATCCAAATATAGAACCAATAGCTTATCAAGTTATTATCCTAAGGGAATATCATGATAGACATCTTGACAACTTTCTCCTGGGGTCAACTTTAATCTCTGTTTAAGATAAATGTCTTCAATATTCAGTTAAATACATGCTTTTCAAATTAAAACTTTAAAATCTTTATGTATAATTAACATAATGGAAAATCCTCTGGTGTAATAATGTTACAAAATATCCTCTTCTACTTCTTGTGCCAATGGGCATAACATTGATGTACATATAATATACAAATGTATGTACCAGATAAAATCAACATTTCTATTTATATAAATAAATATACTATCATGTATATCTTAAAAAACTTTCTGCTTCTTATCTTAACTTACTGAATGTTTTTCCCTTACAAAAAATAAAGATAATAAGAAATTATTTCAAATAGGTATACTGCAAGATCAGTATTATGATTGAGGCACAAATTTTCGTGATTTTTTTTTTTTGATAGGTGACTCTATGAATTTAAAATCAAACAAAAAATTGTTCCAATATATATGTGTCTTGACAGCAGATATCTGACTAAGTCACTATGAGTCTACTTGCCAATTATTGTCTTACTTAATACTTATGTAATCTGGTGATCAATAGACAGCTTAAACCCATAAATATTTTGAGGCTAAAAATATTGCAGCATTAAAGCAATGTGTCTTTGCATTTGCTGACAAATTAAGGAAATTAAGTTTGAAACTCAATTATATTAAAGTGAATTTACAGTATGTAGTAAATTTAGTGTTTCTTTTGCAACTGAGAGTATAATATTATGTCTTATTAATTAAGCACTATTAAATTAATTAAGCACTCAGTGTGGACACTAAATTTGCAGAATTCCTACATTTTGTGAACACCTTTTTGCCTTTGGATTACTTGAAGTTTTTTTTTAAATTAATCTCAAGTCTGCAATATGACATTACGCTAGTTCCATGCAGTCTCAAACACTGATTTATTTTCAAGATGGATGCATCAGATACATATTAAATATTAATGTAATTGGAGCAAAACATTAAAAAGCCACATTCTGCATCTTATACTTTTTACCCCTTCTGCTATTTGCAATTTACATGAAGGTACAATTCTGCCAATCATTATACCTGTTATGAATATAAAGTGAAGTAAGTAAGTAAAAGCTTTATTTATCAAAAATTTTAATTTCAAAATACTCCTTCAAAGTAATTTATTAAATAATTGTCACATAAAAAGTTACTCATAAAGTTAGTGGTAACTGATTACAAATTAATGTAATTAACAATAAGGAATATTACATACCACATAATTTTCTTTTGTTTGGTTTGAATCCATCTCCAGTACTTTATATACAACAACAATTATCCTTATTGTGGTTGTTTAAATTTATTATATCACAGTCACACACACGCACAAAAATAAAGCTATTATCTACTGATATACTGATGTACAAGCATTTAAAGATCACCCTGTAATTCCCTGATAATGGTATGTTAAAGTAAGAGTATAACTATAAATTGCATAATGCTAATCTGTTTATCTATTAATTATCTTAATAAACCAGTAAACATTTTATTGACACTGTATGTTATCTTACTGACAAAATGTGATAAAAAATTTATCAGAATAAAAATCATACTCATCAGAACTTATGGAAAAGGCCCATTATAATAAACGTGATCAATCATTATTGAACATTCTATAGATTTTATCATGAGATAATCAATAATTGACATGACACTGTCCAGTATATAATGAGGAAGTATGTAATGCAGTTGAATGCACTGATGTGACATAACAATGACATATCACACTGTATTTCTATAGAGAAAATTGCTTTTAAATAACTACATCTACATGACTGTATGTCTTTAATATTATTGAAAAAGCAAACTTCTTTAAAATCTCAGAACATTAGTACTTTATAGTACTTTATAGTATTTGAGGATGTATCATATTTGTTTAGATTATATATAAAACAAGTATATACATGTATAACATTTTTACAATGAAAAATAAACAAAAAAACAAAACAAAAACAAAAAACACCCTTAAAGTTTACCTGTTTCAAATAATTATTTGAAAGTCTGGAATTCTAAAATTTTGACAATTTGATTTGTAACTTTAAAGTTAAGAGATCTGATTTATTGTCTGCTCCTTTGAGGGATGGACAATGTGTTCAATCTTACATTTTGTTTTCCAATGACAGATATTTCAAATTTCAAATGAAGAAATGAAGAAGAAATGAAAATAAATTTCAATTTTACAATTTGCTAATGTGCTACATAATTATATTGTGTGGCAAATCATCAGTAACTGTTGTCTTTTTTATACAACATGTCTTTTATTTTATGAAATAATTAATATAGGTGCTAACATTATGTTCTATTACTGTTAAACAGTATGTTCTATTCTGTAACATATGCTCTATTCTGTAACATAATTATGTTCATTCTAGTACATTTAAAACTATAACAACATCATCACATGCATTCATGACTAAATAAAATCTTGAACCCATTGTTGAGTTCATTCTTTACTGATTTGCCATTGTAATTTTGGTATGAAACATGTTTACTCTTAAGGCTTGTTTTAAAATGTAAAATCAAGATGGTGGGTTCTATTCTAATTAAGACTATATTTACGCCCTAAAAAAGTAAATGATTCTGTCAGTTTGGCCTCAACCAAAATTATTTTAGACATATGTGCTTGTTATAGTTTACATCTCTCCCTCTGTAAGTGCATGTCATGGAGAAGCACAGGACATTGGCAGAAGCTTTGGTGCTTGACTCAACTTTCCTTCACCAAGGAGCAGTTGATTGGTTTAGACCCAATCATTTTTTGTACTTATAGGGCTGACCCTCGATGTCAATCTACCACCATATTGCATTGTGAAGTTCTATAGCAATCTACAAACAAGTTTTTGATGTCCTGACTGATGTGGCATGCTCTGGGGAGTGTCTCTACAAAGTAGGTAGGGACAAGGTTGAGCACTACTGAGCATGAGCTCCTATATGGTTAACTTAAACTGAACTTAATGAACTACAGAATGAGCCTAATATAAATTATAATTATAATCCTGATTTAGAATGTAGGGTCTAATACAAGATATGGCCGCAAGAACAGCCTATAACGATAAGGGCTAACCTCCTTCATTGTCACTGGTTACTGCTCATTTAGTTTAACTGTTTAAGGGCCAGTCCATAAACTGTAGATATGAAGCTACTTTTTACATAATTAGTAAAATCCCCTAGAAATGCAAAGGACTTTAATTAAGGACTATTTAAGGGCATGACTGGTGATAGGTCTGTATATATAATATTATACAGAAATCTATACAGTATATTTTTTTCTTCTAGAATTACTTTTTACACTATCCCAGCACTACCCAACAAATTGTGCGCTTTAATTATAGGGCTTTTTATTATAATGACGATGGTAGCCCTTCGCGTAAAGACAGACATCTGTATAATATCAGATTGTAAAATCAGTCCGTCTTGAAGTCGAAATACTGAGACTATCCCAACATAGCTTAAGGTCTTCAGCGTACATGTTTATATATTATGACATGACGTGAACGCTGAAGACAGACATGTAGGGAAAGTCCACTAATAATCGTGCTAATAATCATGCTAGGAATCTGAACATGCCATGAAGTAAAGTGAAGCATACCTTGATAAAACTATGTATAATCTGTTGATAAGCCAAGGATGGACATATAAAATCTTATTACAAACATAAACTACCAAATAGTTTCCGACAGGTTAAAAAATTCAGCACTTGGCTGCCATATTGCCAAAATGTTTGACCATGTGATAACGAAATTGTTCTTTACGTAATCACGTGGTCAAACATTTTGGCAATATGGCGGCCAAGTGCCGAAAGTTTTACCTGTCGGAAACTATTAGGTAGTTTATGTCCATAATAAGATTTTTATTTGTCCATCCTTGGCTTATCAACAGATTATATATAGTTTTATCAAGGTATGCTTCACTTTATGGCATGTTCGATGAATGAATACGAGCGTGTCAGATTCCTGGCACGATTATTGGTGGACTTTCCCTACGGGGTTATCTTCAGCGTTCACGTCATGTCATAGTATATAAACGGGTACGCTGAAGACCTTAAGCTAAGTTAATCCTAACACTGTGCCGAGTCCCTGTGGAGGTCCTGTGTGTGCTCAACAACAAAAGCCTGATTTTGTTCCTTACCTGGGGATGAACACTGATTAGGCATAGACTTAATACATACATATAGTTTACGTGCGAGAGGTAAAATATCCAAAGCACCTTCATGCATAACAGTGCATAAATCAATTTTTTGCGGGTCGATTTTTTCTTAAATTTGAGTTTAGCATTTGAACGGAAACGACATAACGAGCTCAGTACTAACAAAATTAAATAGATAGAACTTCATCATTACCAATAAAACAAATACATATTTGCACTTACATCAAAATTTTGGAATTAACCCAGAATATTAAATACAAAAAAAAAGTTTACATCTATCTTTACTCCGCATCGGTGGACGCTTACAATAATTATTTATCCGAGCTTTTTAGTAATTCAGATCAATTTCGTACAGACAATCTTTATGTACAGTGTTTACATTCCCTTTAGCACATACGGTTCTATGGTGTAATGGTTAGCACTCTGGACTTTGAATCCAGCGATCCGAGTTCAAATCTCGGTAGAACCTTCTTTTTTTTTAACACTTTTAAAGGAAAATACAATTTTTTTTTTACTATGTAGACATTTTTACATTTTAAAACATGTATCAACTGTCAATTTGTAAATATGTACTGTTGCCTTTTTATTTCATGCTTTCCACACAGACACTTCAAAACAGCTTATATTAAGTTTTTTTGATATACTGTATATGATCAGTACATGTGCTGGGGTATACAAATATACATTTTATTTGGATTTTAAAGGCGTTTTAAGCTCCAAAGCCAAAGTGTCTATGGCTTTCCAGTGTTTTACTGTAATATATCAGATAATTATATTCTGATAAACCCCTAATATAATTTTCACTGTAGCTGGACTATATCTGAATGCGGATGAAAAGAATATTCATAACTAAATGGAATAATAGGCAAAAATAAATGCCGTCATATGTAAATTTTGCTTCTTTAGGTAAAGAAAGTCAATGTGATCAAACATCATGTTAAAAATGTAACAAAATAAGAGAAATTTAACAGAACTATATTTCAAAATTGGTGATGTGACGTCATGATATGATGACATCATAAAGTAGAATGCGCAACGTAACGCAGCAAAATCGGTAAAAAAAAATACTTAGAATCACTTAAAAAGCATCAAATAAAATTTTTTTTATTTGTTTTACATATAAGATTGAAATATATTTCATTCGTGAACACAAGCTATTACATTTTCACTCGTGGCTACGATTCCGGGTCAGCTCGGCCCTAAAACGTACTCGGCCCCCGAGTCAGCTCGGCCCTATACCAACTCGGCACGGGTCAACTCGGCCCACTTTTCAATTATTTATATTTAGGTTTGTGTAATCACTATTTTTTGTAATATTTGTAATTATGTAAAATACACGGACTTAATTTTTTAGCTTTTGACAATTACAAACAAATTAAATGAAATTGGTTAAAGACATTAAAGGGACTCTTATTGTCACAGGCTATTATTATCAATCAGTGTGTTCGTAAGGATACCGATTAATTAGGTGATAATTATGATTGACACATTCATTTAAAATTGATTACTGACCACCTGCAATTAATTAGAAGCTTAATTATGATATTATTAAGTAAACATGTTTTTGTTTGATATTTTTTTTAATATTACTACTTTAAATATATTTTTTTAAAGTGGGCCGAGTTGACCCGTGCCGAGTTGACCCGTGCCGAGTTGGTATAGGGCCGAGTTGACTCTTTTCCGTGGCTACGCCACTTGTAAAAATATTGCATCTGGTGTTCACTCAGTGAAATATATTTCAATCTTACATACAAAACAAACAAATATCCTCTATATAATTTCAGTTTTTGATGATCTTGACATTAATTATAATAATTAGAAAGTTTTCTTGTGGCCAAGTGGTTAAACTAGCCAATGAGATCTACCTACCTACGAAGTTTCTTGTTTATATCGGAGACTTGTCCCCGGACAAAGTTCAAATTGTAAAAATAAACAAAGGGCAAAAACTCCAAAATTATGCAAGGCAAAGTTATGGCAATGCACTTTTATCCATGAGATCTATCTATCTACAAAGACTAGTGTCTTGTTCTTTTTCAGACCTATGTCCCGGACAATCTTGAAAGTGCAAAAATGAACAAAGGGCAACTCCAAAATTAAGGAAGGCAGAGTTACCGTTCTTTTGCACTGCACTGCACTTCTATTTCATGAGATCTATCTACCTACAAAGTTTCATGTTGGGTTCTCTTATAGTATTAGAGTTATATCCCGGACAAAGTTCAGTGTAAAAATGAACAATAAAGGGCAAACACTCCAAAATTTGGCAAGGCAGTGTTACGGTTCTTTTGCACTGCACTTCTGTTTAAAGATATCTATCTACCTACAAAGTTTCTTGTTGATACCTCTTATGGTTTCAGAGCTATGCTCAGGACAAAGTTCAAAGTGAGAAAATCAATAAAGGGTTATAATTTTAAAATCAGGCAAGGCAGGTATCTACCTACAAAGTTTTATGTAGTCTGGTTCCCTGCCTACATTTACTGTTGAAAGTAATAAAATAGTATAAGGGGAAGGAACTCCAGACTAAGTTTTATGTTGATATCTCTTATAGTATTAGAGTTATGTCCCGTACAAAGTTCAAAGTTTTAAAATGAAAAAAGGGTAATAACTCCAAAATTAGAAAAGGCAGAGTTATGGTTCTTTTGCACTGAAAGTCTACCCAATGAGATTTAGCTACCTACAAAGTTTCATCTTGTTATCTCTTATAGTATTAGAGTTATGTCCATGACAAAGTTCAAAGCGGAAAAATGAACAAAGGGCAATAACTCCAAAATTAGGCAAGATAGAGTTATGGTTCTTTGGCACTGCAAATCTATTTAACGAGATCTATATACATACAAAGATTCTTGTTGATACCTCCTATGGTTCCAGAGCTATGTCCCGTACAAAGTTCAAATTTAAAAAAAATGAACAAAGGGTAATAACTCCAAAATTAGGGAAAGCAGAGTTACTGTTCCTTTGTTCTGCAATTCTACCTAGTGAGATCTATCTACCTACAAAGTTTCATGTTGATATCTCTTATAGTATTAGTCTGAGTTATGTCCCAGACAAAGTTCAAAGTGTAAAAATGAACAAAGGGCATTAACCCCAAAATTAGGCAAGGTAGTTATGGTTCTTTGGCACTGCACTCCATCTCAATGCCCTCAACCCCTGTGTGCAGTTTAAACAAATTATGTCCAAGGGTTTTCAAGTTATGCTCTGGACAAAATGGATGGAAGGACGAAAGGATGGACAAGGCAGCGACTACATGCTCTCCCTTCAGGGAGCATAAAAACTTTTTGTACTTTGACATTATGACCTAGTTAATTAAACTGACTGCACATGCCTCAGATATTGTGTAATTTTATGTATTAGGGGCAATACCCTTAACAAAAGCATTGAAGAGTCAAAACATACTGTTCATTGAAGTCTTGGTTTAAAATGTAATATATCATTTCCATTCCAAAAAAACAACAACTAAACAACAACATCATCACCTACATGAGAAAGATTACACTACATGTAAAAGATTCCACCTTTCAATAATTTACAGAAAGCCTTTCATGCACACTACCAATATCACAATTAACAGCAGTGCTTCCTTTTTGTACCTTAGAAAATGGAAAAGATGATAATAATCCCTAGATAAAGGCCAATTTAGACTATTGTGGAGACAATGCAAAATATACCACATATATTTCAGCTCTCTGTTCTCCCCCAAGAGCTTGGTTATATTTTCATAAAGATGTTATGACAGGTCAGTTGCTAAACACTTTTGCCAACTGACTACAAAATCCCATAGACTGGACAAGATTTTCTAATTGCAGAAATTTGACCTCCAAGTTTGACCTTCATCTTGAAGCTAGGGGTCTTGGTCTTGCGCATGGCATATTATCTAATCGTACTTCACCTTTGTGCCAAGTAATTTAAAAGCCCATAATGCATGACCAAGCTAATTGTGTCGGACAAGATGTTCTTAATGCTGTCCCTTGACCTCTAAATGTGATCTTG
The DNA here is from genome assembly GCF_026571515.1 of Ruditapes philippinarum. NCBI lineage: Eukaryota > Metazoa > Mollusca > Bivalvia > Venerida > Veneridae > Ruditapes > Ruditapes philippinarum. Next base: position 14,682 of record NW_026860129.1, read on the forward strand.
CACATGACACATTATCTCATCATGCTCAACACTTTGTCAAATTGTTTAAAATTCCCTCGATGCATAAAAGTTATTAACCAGCCAAGATTTTCTTGCTGCTGACCTTTGACCTCTATGTTTGACCTTAACCTTGAAGCTAGGGGTCTAGGTCTTGCACATGGCACACTGGCTCATCAGCTCAACATTTGTGTAAGTTATTCCAAAATCCCTTGATGCATGACAAAAGTTATAGGCTTTAGTTCTGATATTTGACCTCAATGTGCAGCCTTGACCTTTGAGCTAGGAGTCAAGGTCTTGCGCATGACATACCATCTATCACCCAAGTTATTTTAAAATCCCTTGAAGCATGACAAAGTTATCTCAATTTAAGCAAAATTCAATAATTGGACCTTAAAAGTCATGGTCTCCTTAAGGTCAATGTCAATCTTAAGCAATTCAACATACTGATTTGACATGTGTTGGTTTGGATGAGTACATAACATTATGTATAAGTCATATTCCTAAATAAAATAAAAAAGTTATCAAAATTTATGCTAAATTCAATAACTTAACCTTAGAACCAAGGTCATTTTAAGGTCAAGATTGTATCAAAATTATTCAGAATGCCAACTTGTGTCATAAGTGTATGTACCGACTTATTTCTTTCATATTGATATTTTGGAAATATTCTAAATTTAAATAATAAATTTCTATACTTCAGGCATCAGTGAATAGCTTTGAACATTTTCAGCAAAATTTCAGCAAAATAAATGATATGACCTTGGTCATTTTAAGGTCAAGGTCATATTTTGAATTATTTATCATTTAAGTTTTGTCACAAGTGTTGTTTTGTCCGAGTATTAATGAAATCCCTAAATAAACAACAAAGTTATAGCCAATTTTATCAAAATTCATTAATTTGATCTCAAATTTGTCAGTCAAATAAAGGTCAGAGTCAAATTTTCATCAAACCACATTGAAAGTCTTGTCCTATGGCTGTTGCCTGTAAGTATGAAGACAATTCACCCTTAAATTATAAAGCTATAGCCATTTATAGCAAAAAGTATAAACAAAAAAACACAATAATTTTACATTCAAGGTCAAGATCATTTCAAAATCAAAGTTAAGCTTAGTTAAGTTTTCTTGAAAGACTTGTCCTTAAGGTAGTTGTTACAAAGTATCAAGACAATACAATCATTAATAACAAAATTATAGCCAGCTAAAGCAACAAGAGGGTCATGATGGCCCTGAGGTCGCTCACCTGTATATAGGCCCCTGGAGCAGGGCCAGTTTAAACCCCAGGGCTTTTATTTGAACAAACTTGGGTGACACCCATTAGAAGATGTTTCTTGATGTTAAGTTTTTACTACACACATATAATGAAAAACAATGACCTCTGCCCTCCCCCACCACCACCTCCCCCCCCCCCCCCCCCTGGCAGGGCCATTTTTTACCCAAGGGCTTTTATTTGAACAAACTTGGTAGACACCAATAAGGAGATGTTTCATGCTAAACATCTAAGCTCTATAGGTCATTGGGTTTTTTAAAAGAAGATTTTTTAAGTTTTTATTATACACATATAGTTAAAAACAATGACACCCCTGGGGCATGGCCAGTTTTGACCCCAGGGATTTTATTTGAACAAACTTTGTAGACACTTACCAGAAGATGTTTCATGCTTAATATCTAAACTCTAGCTATTTGGGTTTTTTCAAAGAAGATTTTTAAGTTTTTGCTATACACATATAAGGAAAATCAATGACCCCCGGGGCGGGGCCAATTTTGACCCCAGGGCTTTTATTTGAACAAACTTTGTAGACACCCATTAGAACATGTTTCATGCTAAATATCTTAGCTCTAGCTCTTTGAGTTCTTTAAAAGAAGATTTTTTAAGTTTTTACTATATGCATATAGGGAAAATCAATGACCCCCTGGGGCGGGGCCAATTTTGACCCCAGGGCTTTTATTTGAACAAACTTGGTAGACACCCATTAGAACATGTTTCATGCTAAATATCTTAGCTCTAGCTCTTTGGGTTCTTTAAAAGCAGATTTTTTAAGTTTTTACTACAGTCGAGACTGCCTTAGCGACCCCCTGATTTCAACGACTCTCTGTCTTATCCGACCTTGTTTCAGTCCTCCCAACGTATTTTCCTATATAAATGGTCTGAATTAAATGACTCCCTGTCATATGTGACAAGCGACCCTAATTATCTGGTCCCAATGCATTGCTTTGTCTAATTTAAACGACTTTCACACCTTTTAATTGTCCGTTAATCAGATAAATAATACCTGTTTTAACACCCAGATGGACAAAATAATTAAGTCCAAGTGACGTAGTGTCCGTAGCGTCTGATGCAATCGATGTGTGTTAACAAATTGAGGTCACAGGTGTAATGAACATAATGAACTGAGTAAACTGGATACAGACTTTTTAAAAAAAATTATGGAGTGCCAACGGAAGATTTTTTTAGGCAGATTTTTTATTTTATTTTACCTTTCTATGGCTGCATGGATAATCCGGAAAAATGTGGATACCAGACTAATATGGATATGTTTTTAAAAGTATGATATTTATTTTAAGGATATGAATGCATCAAATTCAAGTTTATTTTGTACCATAATGATTCAATATGAAACTTTTTGTACCATAATGATTCAATATTAAACTAATACATAAAATAAATAAAGTTTTATATGATATAAATACTATTATATTTGCTTTACAGGGATTCTTATTTTATTTACATCAAATATTTAAAGTACCTATGTGTATTTGCAATTGGTTAGATATTATTCCTTCACACAGTTATACAGTATATATGTATATATAAGTCACAATGATATATAGACAGACAGATGGTATTTAAATTTTAATTTTCTATGAGACTGTATTAAGAGACTCCCTGTCATATGTGACCTTTTTCTCAAGATCCCTTGGAAAGTCACATATGACAGTCTCGACTGTATATGCATATAGGGAAAATCAATGACCCCCTGGGGCGGGGCCAATTTTGTCCCAAGGGCTTTCATTTGAACAAACTTGGTAGACACTCACTATAAGATGTTTCATGTCAAATATCTAAGCTCTAGCTCTTTCGGTTTTTTAAAAGAAGATATTTAAAGTTTTTTCTTTCGGTTGCCATGGCAACCAGAGTTCTGCATGGAATTAAATTCTTTGAACAATTTTTAAAGGTGACCACCAAAGGAACATTCCTGTGAGGTTTGGATGAAATTGGCTTAGTGGTTTATGAGGAGATGTCATTTAAAGTAAAAGTTTACGGATGGACGACGGACAAAAAGCGATCACAAAAGCTCACCCTGTCACTTTGTGACAGGTGAGCTAAAAATCTAGCAAAATTAAATATATTGACCATCAAGTTCAAGTTCATTTATTGGTCAAGGTCAAGTTCAGTATGAGGCAAAATAAAAACTTGGACCTTGAAGTTCAAGGACAATTATAAGTGAGGGTCAAGTTCAGTCTTGTCAACTTGAAGATCATGTCAAAATTGTTGTTGTGTCCGAGAAGATTGGCAATCCATTGAGAAATACAAAAAAATCTGACCAACATTAATGTTTTTGGACAGCAACAGCAACAACAAGACTGTTTCAATAGCTTTTTTGTTTGATTTTTTTTTTCAATAGCTTTTTTGTTTGAAAATCTTAAGCTAAAAGGACAAGTTCCTATGCTGTATATTTTGGAGTTAATTTTGAATGCCTTTTTTCTTCTTTTATTTTATTAACTTGCCTACAGTGAAAAATGATAACAATATGGTATTTTTAAATATTTTATTAATGCTAAGTCATAAAGGCAAAAACATAAAAAGTATCTATGGCAATTATATGGCAACAGGGTTTTCAAATACTCTATTTGAAAGACCCTGGTGGATAGTAATAGTTAACAATTTAAACAGCACTAAAAATTAAAAGAAATCATTGTATAAATATGTCACTGACATGGAAATGGAAAGATGTCATGAATAAATAAGTATGCAAAAGATTTTAGTTTCAACATAAAGCATAATATAAACAAGACATGTCCAAGGACAACACACTTTTCTCAAGTGCTAGATAGTTCAATAAAATCAACATATAAAAGATGGCATATTTCCGCAAAGTGCTAAGCAGACTTACCTGCCCTTGATAGTTAACAAATATTACAATTTTGAAGTGAATATATTTTTTAGAAAAAGGCAAATATTCTTATATTTAGCAAAAAAATTATCTGCCCCATAGAGATGCAGTGAACAAGTATTAAGTGAATATCTTTGATTCTTTTTGAGAAAAATACCTGACAAGTTCAAGTCAAAGAGGGGCATAACTGAGAAAAAAAAAAGAAACCTGCCCTTTAGAAATGGATTCCAATTTAAAAATGTAAAACGGATTCAAAGTCTGAAATGATTATCTTTAACAGTTTTTTGAGAAATTGATCTAAGAAGAAAAAATAAATAAGTAAAACAAGGGCTATAACTTTGCTAAATGAATTTAAGAATTACCTGCCCTTCTGAAAATGTGTCATATTTTGATGGTAAATATGTATATTAAGTTTGAAGTGAAAAACTTTAATAGTTTATAAGAGAATAAACCTTAACAAAAGGTTTACCAGGTCTAAAAGTCTAAAAAAAGGGCAAAACTTTCCATTAAATACTTTTAGCATTATCTGCCCTTTTGAAATGGCGTCCATTAATGACACCAAGTTTGAAGTGAATAGTTTTTAAAGTTTCAGAGAAAATGGACCTTTACAAAAAGGTTAACCAATGCCATTTTGAGTTTACTCTCATGTTATCGAGAATTCATGATGCCATTTTGGAAATCATAAAACTAATCTGATGCTCTCTCTATTGATCTAAGCACGCAGACATTTATGTAACATTGACCCAATGAATTTCAAACTCACTAAAAATAGATGTACATTCTTTTTGAAAATTCAAGATATCGGTAAATTATTAAAATTTCTCTGAAAAGAAGAATGTGAACCAAATTAAAAGGCTATCTTCAGAAAGTCTATTCAGAAAGTCTAAAGAACAATGTAAACCAAATGAAAAGGTTATCTTGAATACACATCATAACTACAAAATCCTATTTAGGTTATATATCCCAGTAACCCCTACTGTGCTTTAACATAAAGTAGCACAACAATCATATATTTTCTGTTTATGAAGTCGATGTTTTCCCTAGTCAAAATCTGGATACACAACACCTAACTGTCCACGAATCTTGTCTGATATCTGACTGATCATTTCACTATCTCCATGTGTCACAAATGGATGCTCTGTTAAACCTGAAAATATAGAATAATCATATTGTAATTTGAATTAAAGTTCTGTTTTAATATATTGTAGCATATCTTATTGCAGCAGTTGTAGCATTTCCAGTAGCACCAGCATTGTTAAGACTGTGATACTGGTGGCAGAACCAAATAAACCAATGTGCAAATTGAGGCACTTATTTGAACCAATTTCCAATGCCCATTTAACAGGGGCATATTTTAATAAGTGGCAATGGCAGCATGTGTTTATAAACAAGTCATACCTATGAAAAATGATTAGTAAGAGTCCTTCAAAATATTCCATGGAGTTCTACACACTTTTCCAGCTTCATAATCCATTTCAAAAAGGCATTTTTGAACTGTTCTTTGGGTATATTGTTTATACACTGGTAGAGAGCACTTCTGACGGTACTATGGGTTTCAAACCAGCAACGGTGAAGGCAAGATTTGATGTATGGATTTAACCAACAGTCACAAGGTGAGAGGTCAGGACTATAAGCGGGATGCCACATAACCTCAAGTCTCTGCTCCTCTAAATAAGCTTAAATCAAGGCTGAGTATTTTGATCTTGTGCACCCGGACCTTGGGTTCTTTGTAGTGATTAACTACAGCAGTGAGAACATGGTCACGGTAAAATGTTCCAGTGACATTACCTCTCTAAGGCACAGGGACACAGGCCACTATTTCCATCACTGTTAAAACAGAGAGCGTACATAAATCTTTTAACGCTTCTGCTACATAGAGCAACAACTGGGTGATAGGTGTTTTCACCTACCCACATTTTGCTACTGACTTTATTGTCAGGCTCAAAAAAATAAAGCCAGGTTTCAACTCCTGTGACAATTTTTCTAAGGCATCTATGGTCTCCATCTTTGAACCTAGTCAATAAGACCGAGACTTTTTCAGCCCGCTCCCTTTTCTGGTCAGAAGTTAGCAAATGCACAAATCCAAAGGGCACACACTTTCCTTAACTTTAAATTTTCTTTCAAGATGGAAAAACATATGATGCATTAAGTCACACTATGTCACTTATCTCTTTCAAGGTATATCTTGCATCTTCATCAATATGGCAAATAAGCTCTTTGCTCCTCTCTCAAATCACAATACAACTCAGCCATCTTTACAACCACTATACATGACCACATGTATTTGAATTTTTTATTGCACATGCAAATCATGTGAAATATAGACTAATGGTTAGAAAAATCAATAATCTTTACATGGGTATATTATACATGTACTTTCACATGCAAATCATGGTTAAATTGAGTTGTTTCCACTAATTACAATATGCCCCTCATACTATAATAATTCAAAAGTCAAAAATATTATACAAACCAACAGCCAGAAGGGCAAAACAATTTGGAAGTTTTTCCATAGATAGAAATAATGGTATTTATAGGTATATTTATACTTACAGTCAGGCATGTATCAAAGTTTGTGATCGGTTTCTTTTTATACATAAGACTTTCTATCTATGTAAAAACTTCATATTTTTTTTTCCACTCGAACAGTGGAGCAAAAAGAAACCTATTATCAACAAGCAGACACTTTGTTCTATTTCTTATTTTATCTTCAATGGAGATGTTTAGGACCAGCACCCACCTTTAAGAAGACAATCCCGTACAGCAGCAGCTTCATATTGAAATCCAGCACTGTTCTTAAAGTTGTATTCTCCATCTTTTAACGGGAATTCCTTGACACCAGATGGCATTCTTATTCTTGTTGGTGACCACAATGGCTGCTCTACCTGCCATAAAATAACATCATTAATTTGTTGAAATTTTAAAGTACAGCATACAGTTACTGTTCTATATGTAAAGAAAATGTGATGTAAAGAAAATGTGTTACAGAAAGTCTACAAAAAAAAGTAAATAAAAAAAAAAAAGTAAATTTGTTGTATCACTATGGAAAATTATTCTTCTTATTTTAGATTTACTTGAATAAGAAAAGCCAGACTGTCAACCAGAGGCATAACATTATACATGTACATCCAAACTTTGTTAGTTCGTAATTGATCTCCATATTATAGATATGTAAAATAGGTCAAAACCCAAACAAGATTAATAATCTGCTGTGACTTAGATATCTAAGCTATGAGCCTTGGCTTTTGCAAGCAAAACCTATGGTGAACATGTATACCAATTAATGATAAAATCCCATCATGCATGCCAAAGTTCTGGACCCGACACAAAAATATATACTTTTTGTAACATGCACACTTATACATAAGCAAACATACATAGACAATATTAACACTATATATCCCTCCTTTTTATGGCAGGACATCAAAACCTGGTTACCAACAACTTAAGAAGTATTCAATCTTCAACACAAACTTCTTAGGAATCATTGATTCAAAAGGACCAGGGAACTATAACAGAACCAGGTCATATCAAATATCTAACAAAAAAATGTGAACATATCTGCACACCTGAACTTTGAACAATTCTTAATCAAACAGTAACAAATACAAAATCAAAACAGACTTCCTGTAACAAAAATATGAAAATTCTTCAATATCGAATAAGCAATAAAGTATCATTCTAAATCTATTTTTGTTGTTGTTGTTTAATTTTGTGTCACATTGATATTTCAATTGTGGGATGGCAACTTTCCAGCTTTCCTGGTGACGGAAGACCTCAGGTTCCTCTTACTGTATTAATTCAAACACAAGTGGGCACTTTAAAAGAAATACATCAACCTTCAATAAGCTAGCCTGATACCTGTCTCACATGAAAGAACTAATTAAATCCATGAAGAGTAAGTAATATATAAAGTCAGCATCTCTGTATACATAAAATACTGGATATTCATATCTTTGGCATTGATCTTACCTCTATTACACCTTTTGTACCGCAGATAACATTTGAATTACTGTTCTCTACAGAAGTGTGATACACCAAATTAGCAATCGCTCCATTTTTGTATTTCAAAATTATACATGCATTCTCATCAGCTCCTGAAAATGTAAACATTGGTTATTTCAATGTTATTTCCATTGCATGTTTTTATATATGCCCAAATTTAAAGGTAAAACTTAAAAACTGTACTTTTTATACAACATATTCCAAATCATCATTTTTTACGTAGTGCAAATACTACATATAATTAATGCTTCATTTGATGGGCTACATGTGACACATGTTGAAAACTAAAAATCTTTTACTAAGTCAATGATACTAAGTCAATGACAAAAACTCTACAAATACTGAATAAATCCAAATACTTTTTGAGCTATGCATGAACAAGTCTATAATTTATACTTAGGCAAGGGCAATAACTCTATAAATACTGAAACTAGAACTGTGTCCAAAGGACACGGATGCCCCCACTGACAACATTTATATGGTATATAGTGAAAAAATTAACAAAGGGCCATAATTCTGTTAAATTTGGTCGCAGCAAAAATTCCTTCCTTTACTGCCATCTACACATTAAGGTTGTTCATCCCTGAAAGTTTAAGCAAAATCTGCCATCCGGTTTAAGAGGAGTTGCATTCACAAAATTTCTATATAGTATATAGTGAAAAAATCAACAAAGGGCCATAATTCTGTTAAATTTGGTCGCAGCAAAAATTCCTTCCTTTACTACCATCTACACATTAAGGTTGTTCATCCCTGGAAGTTTAAGCAAAATCTGCCATCCGGTTTAAGAGGAGTTGCGTTCACAAAATTTCTATATAGTATATAGTGAAAAAATCAACAAAGGGCCATAACTCTGTTAAATTTGGTCGCAGCAAAAATTCCTTCCTTCACTACCATCTACACATTAAGGTTGTTCATCCCTAGAAGTTTAAGCAAAATCTGCCATCCGGTTTAAGAGGAGTTGCGTTCACAAAATTTCTATATGGTATATAGTGAAAAAATCAACAAAGGGCCATAATTCTGTTAAATTTGGTCGCAGCAAAAATTCCTTCCTTTACTACCATCTACACATTAAGGTTGTTCATCCCTGGAAGTTTAAGCAAAATCTGCCATCCAGTTTAAGAGGAGTTTCGTTCACAAAATTTCTACATAGTATATAGTGAAACAATCAACAAAGGGCCATAATTCTGTTAAATTTGGTCGCAGCGAAAATTCCTTCCTTTACTACCATCTACACATTGAGGTTGTTCATCCCTGAAAGTTTAAGCAAAATCTGCCATCCGGTTTAAGAGGAGTTGCGTTCACAAGATTTCGGGACGTACAGACAGACGGACGGACGGACAGACCGACGTACATACGGACGGACAAGTGCAACGCTATATGCTCCCACTCTGTGGGGGCATAAAAATCCACATTCAAACACCCAGGTGCACAACTACAGATGCTGACCAATTTTTCTGTAAAGTTTCATGACTATTGGTCAAATATTGTTTGAGCTATGTGCGACACAAAAGAGAAGGATGGACAGATGGACACGGATAAATCTAAGTGCCCCCCCCCCCCTTCATAAAAATTTGATTTAATCTTTACCCTGCTTGAACTGAAAGTAATTAGCATTTATTACCAGTATAGAGAAAAGCCAGCCTGTACATCCATGCCGACCAGGCTCTATAAACTGTTGGCTGACAAACTTGAAATATTTCATCTTGATGGGCAGTCACTATTCAGTTGTCACAGAAAATTCATTTATATCTCTTAAAGTACTCATTTAGTGCTAATTTTCAACATTTTTTGTTCAATTTCTAACAAAATATAAAAGAATTTTTTTTGAAGTTTCATGAGGAATGATTTACCTCCTTCCATCAAATTTCCTACAGTTGTAATACTTTCAGGCATTTCATTAAAAACCATACATGCAAACTGGATGACATAGACTCCAATGTCAAGTAGGCCACCTCCTCCTAGTTTTAACTCGTAGATTCTCTCAACATGAGATAATGGCACACACATGTTAGCCTGTACCAGTCTGATGTCACCTAGTGTACCAGCAGATACTGCCTGTCTTATTTCATCATACACCGGGAAAAAACGACTCCAGATACCCTGAAAGACAATACCATGTATGTATTGATTTAAGATATAAGAAATGTAATCGAGCAAAAATCTTTTAATTTATTTAGACAACATTAAATGACACTGAAGTTAATATAGCCACTATAGTCACTATAACCTTCCATATCTGAAAATGACAAAATAAAAACTGATGTGTCCAGATGAAAATGATTAATATGACAGTGAAAGTCATTATCTGTTAACCATTTCTGTTTTCTAATATGAATACAGGGAAAGAAATCAAAGTTTTATCCTTCTTCCAGATTTTTATACTTCATAACAGGTGCCAAGTGCTGTGTGGCAGCAGTAAAATGTTTTCATGTACTTCACTTCATTGTTGTTATATTTTTCTGGTCCTAGCTATTCAGGTTTTTCAAAGAAGACTTTTACGTTTTTGCTATACACATATAAGGAAAATCAATGTCCCCCGGGGTGAGACCAATTTTGACCCCAGGGCTTTTATTTGAACAAACTTTGTAGACACTCACTAAAACATGCTTCGTGCTTAATATCTAAACTCTAGCTATTTGAGTTTTTTCAAAGAAGATTTTTTAAAGTTTTTGTTATACACATATAGGGAAAATGAATGACCCCCGGGGCGAGGCCACTTTTGACCCCAGGGCTCTTATTTGAACAAACTTGGTAGACATCCATTAGAACATGTTTCATGCTAAATATCTTAGCTCTAGCTCTTTGGGTTCTTTAAAAGAAGATTTTATAAGTTTTTACTATATGCATATAGGGAAAATCAATGACCCCCTGGGGCGGGGCCAATTTTGACTCCAGGGCTTTTATTTGAATAAACTTGGTAGACACCCATTAGAAGATGTTTCATGCTAAATATTTTAGCTCTAGCTCTTTGGGTTCTTTAAAAGAAGATTTTTTAAGTTTTTACCATATGCATATAGGGAAAATCAATGACCCCCTGGGGCGGGGCCAATTTTGACCCCAGGGCTTTTATTTGAACAAACTTGGTAGACACTCACTAGAAGATGTTTCATGCCAAATATCTAAGCTCTAGCTCTTTGGGTTTTTTAGAAGAAGATAATTAAAGTTTTTTTTTCTTTTGGTTGCCATGGCAACCAGAGTTCTGCATGGAATTAAATTCTTTGAACAATTTTTAAGGTGACAACAGACACTTTCCGTGGTACTCACATAAATGTCCTTTAAACCAAGTTATTTTTGTAATAATTGTTATTCATTTAATCTTTGTGCATTAAATGTCGTTGATCATCATAAAAAATAACATATTTGAAAACTAGAAATGTGTCATCATGCCACGGATGCCCACGCATGCAGCCAAAATTTCAAATGTTATAATATTTAGTTCCAAATTTGTTTGCACAAATTATTTTTTACATTCTAAGTTCAAAGCCCTTAAAACTTTTCAATGTTAACACAAACCATTTTTATACAATGTTCAAGGCACTGAAATTATAATTCAGTCTTAACCTTTTAAAAATAGCATATTGCATATTTGTAGCCAACATAATGGCTATATACATTTCCACAAAAGTATGAGTGCTGAAACTGAAAGTTCAAAATTTTTCCAACATTCAGGAAAGATAAGTTTGTCTAAAATCATTGAACCACAACCAAATTCAAACTTAAACTGCTTATTCCTAAGATGTATCTATATAATTTTCAAAGTGAAAGGGACATAACTCTGCCAAAAAATCATCGAACCATGACCAAATTCCAACTTGACCTGCGCATTCCTTTGACATATCCATATGTCAATTTTGAGTTGAATATGTAACACTGTTGGGTTGATAATAAACAGAAACTGTAAATTTCATATCATTTTTAAAGTGAAAGGGGCATTACTCTGCCAAAGATCATTGAACCATGACCAGATTCGAACTTGGTCTGCGCATTCCAAAATCATATCCATATGTCAAATTTGAGTTGAATGTGTAATATTGTTGGGGAGATAATAAACGGAAACTGAAAATTTCATATCATTTTTAAAGTGAAAGGGGCATAACTCTGCCAAAAATCATCGAACCATGACCAAATTTGAAATTGACCTGCGCATTCCTTTGACGTATCAATATGTCAAATTTGAGTTGAATGTTTTATACTGTTGGGGAGATAATAAACAGAAACTGAAAATTTCATATTATTTTCAAAGTAAAAGGGGCATAACTCTGCCAAAAATCATCGAACCATGACCAAATTTGAATTTGACCTGCGCATTCCTTAGACGTATCGATATGTCAAGTTTGAGCTAAATGTGTTGTACGATTGGGGAGATAATGAACGGAAACTGAAAATTTCATATTATTTTCAAAGTGAAAGGGGCATAACTCTGCCAAAATCATTGAACCATGACCAAATTTGAACTTGACCTGCGCATTACTTTGACGTATCCATATGTCAAGTTTGAGTTGAATGTGTTGTACCATTGGGGAGTTAATGAATGGAAACTGAAAATTTCATATTATTTTCAAAGTAAAAGGGGCATAACTCTGCCAAAAATCATCGAACCATGACCAAATTTGAACTTGACCTGTATTTTCTCATGACATATCAATATGTCATGTTTGAGTTGAATGTGTTGTACTGTTGGGGAGATAATGAACGGAAACTGAAGATTTCATCTTATTTTCAAAGTAAAAGGGGCATAACTCTGCCAAAAATCATCGAACCATGACCAATTTCGAACTTGACCTGTATTTTCTCATGACATATCCATATGTCAATTTTGAATTGAATGTTTTGAACCGTTTGGGAGATAATGAACGGAAACTGAAAATTTCATATTATTTTCAATGTAAAAGGGGCATAACTCTGCCAAAAATAATCAAACCATGACCAATTTCGAACTTGACCTGTATTTTCTCATGACATATCCATATGTCAAATTTGAGTTCAATATGTGCAAGGGTTATTAAGATAATGAACGGAAACTGATGATGACAGAAGGACGGAATGACGGAATGACGGAACAGGGTAACACTATATGCCCCTGCCATTATATGGCGGGGGCATAAAAATGCCTTTGTAAATGATTGATTTTGAATAAAAATCCTAAAATTTTAAATCGTCATATCAAAGTCATTTTTTATTTTTTTGTCATCAAACTTTTGGAAAATAACCATACTTATATTATCTGGGGAACCGTGTCTCAAATTTTTTATATCTTTTCTCAAAAAAATATTACGTAACGTCAAACATTTTATGCGACTTTTTTCACCATACATATTACGTAATTAAAGATAATTAAGTCGCTGATTGAGCAAACAAAAATCCCTGACAAGGTTCCCTCCGTAAATGAATTTCCTTTCATGTGCTTTAAACCGCATGTTAATTGCTTGATTATTAAAAAAGTTATGCCGATTCAAAGTTAGTCCGACCCGCATCAAACGAAGTGTCATAAATCGGGTGTTCTCTCTCGGAACCCTACGTTTCACGCTAAATAATTGCATAATACACAAATATCGCACCAGGGAGGGTCACAAGTTGCGGTAACATACTCTAACAACATTTTATGACCCAGTGACATCTGACCAATTAAAAAGCTGCTGATTAATATCAGTTTATAGCCGAAATTTCTTCAATTCTTAACGTGATTTACTGCCCGTCTGGTATCTGTCGCACATGTCACGTGACTATCGGCAAAATTTGAGGCAGTCAGTGGGGGCAAATGGAACGCATTTGCGCACCGCTAGCGGGGTATTTAATTGTTTCCTATTTGAAGTTTATTATTATTATCATCAGCATTATTATTGTATTATACCAGTGTCACTCTGCCTGTGTATTCGTGTATGAAATTCCGTTAAAATATAAAATAAAATAACAAAAAACTGAGCTTCTGACAGTCTTTTAAAGTCCATGGTAGATGTACAAATAAGAACGGGATAGTATATATTTTTTCCACCAAATTGATAATGCTTCACATATTTTAATAGAAATAAAAGGTATTACTTGATCATTATTATGTGGCCTTCTTGACTTCTATTATCATGAATATCATCTATGCACGGCATAGAGATCCAGTTTCTACCGGGATAGACAATTAATTTCATACTTTGTCCCAGATTTATTAGTCCTGTGTCGGATTTACTGGCGAACAATTTATTTTCACTGAGAATTTATTTTAATATCTTTTTTTATTCATAGAGAAATAATCATCCTTAGACAATCTAAAATGGTTTAGAAAAAGTTGTCAGGGACACCTTACTACAAGTCATATAAGCGTTCACATAAAAAATGTCGTCTGTTGTTGTTTTACTTGACATTGTTAGAAAACGAGGTTGAATGTAAAGTAAGCCCTTGAATCCGTACAAAAGTCTATCAACTCAATGTAATATATATCAGATTAACGGGGCAGACAAATTATTTTCACACATTATGGATATTTTAGCAACTACATTTTAATCAACCCCGTGGTCGTGCGATTTGCCGCTATGCTTAATTATTTATGTTTCATACATTATGTTACGTACATTGGCCGACAATTTCTTAATTTATAAAAAAGGCTTTATGTTGAGATATTCATAAAAGATGTACGGTAGATGAACGATACATGTATTACGAGAAGCATGGACCAGAATGGACCTGTAATTCACGGATATATGGAACTACCGATTTCCCTCATTGATGCCTCAACAGGGGGCGGAGCGTTATCGATAATCGACAGGTTACGCGAATAGCAGATACAAATAGTATAGGTACCGTTTTAAATCGTTTAAAAACACATTTTTTGGACTAACTGCTTCCAAAATTAAATCACGAATGTGTTCAGAAAAGGTTGATAAATCTACTTAGCAAAAAATCTCATTTTAGGTATTTTCAGTGATAATTGACTCCGTTGTCATCTTAAAGGTGACCACCAAAGGATGGACGACGGACGAAAAGCGATCACAAAAGCTCACCCTGTCACTCTGTGACAGGTGAGCTAAAAAGTAAAAGATTCAAGTAATAATTTCTATTTAGTGTGTGATTTATGACCAATTTTGCAGTATTTTTCACCAGATTTCTCCTGCTTTATGCAGCACATTTTTGACTCCTTTTTGTTGATTGATATGGGTTGTAATTGCTGTTTGCAATGTGAAAATTATTATCTTCATTCCAGTATTTTACTTTTTTATGCATATTTTAAATTTTCAACAAATTAAGCATGTATCTTATAATCTGGAGGCATGCTGCTTTAACAAAAAAAAAATTCACTATTCTCAACAAAAAATAACCTTACCTACCTCAACAAAAAGAAGTTTTCTGGATTTCGCAAAGTCTATAACTTTTTTTGCCTGTTTGTAGTTCATGGCCATGGGTTTCTCACATAAGACATGTTTTCCTGCTTCCAACATTTTCATAGACAACTCTGCATGTGTTATATGTATTGTACCAATATAAACAATCTCTGGAAAAAACATGACATTGTATAGTCACATAAAGTAAAATGATAAAAAGTATATAATATTCATCAAGAAATAAACATACAAATATTTAATTTTTTAGATTGTTTGATTATTTTAAGCCAGGTACCAGGTTTCATTTCATTGTAAGTCTGTGTTCCAAGATGCCCACATACAATAGTATTTTAGCCCAAAATATTTGTTCTCTGGTACTTTAGAAATCAAATGATGAGTAAAATATTTCAAAAATTTTGTTGCATATCTATTACAGAGAGAACATCACTTAACTATTCTCAATGCTTTATAATAAACTTCAAGACAGGCCATAGTTCATTCAAAATTAATACTGAGAGTAATGTGGGCTTTTGAAAGTGATCCTGAAGACATGTATTAAGTTTCAAGTGGACACCATAGTGGTTTTGACAATAGACAAGAAGATTTTAGTCCACATTTACACAAAGGACCATATTTCAGTCTAAATCCATGCCAAAGTCATGGACCTTGGATAGAGACTGAGTGACCTTTAATTTTGATGACAAGTGCTGAATTTCAGTTAAAACTTTCATTGGTTTGAAGATTGATGTTGTATGTAAACTTTAACCAAGAATTTTTTACAAAGGAACATTATTCTGTCAAAATCCATGCTAGAGTCATTAGCCTTGAGTAGTAACTGTGTGAAGTGACAAGCTAATATCTATAGTGATTGATGGGATATAATATTATCGAGTGGAGAAATATACATGTCAGACATTTCATAGAGATTTTAGGGTGACTAAAATTTAGCTTTTACGATCATGTAGGGCAAAGTGAAAATATTTATGGCGAAGTTTATGTCTGACTTCGCCCTGAACGCAGTCCCTGATATGTTGTAAAGGCAAAAGCACATGAAACTTTAACCACAGTCTTGCACTGACCTCAATGCCCTGTTGAGAAGTAAAGTATGATAGTCCCTCAATTTTTCTTTGAGGAACCCTAGCATTTATTGAACCTGAAATCCTGTCCCACTAAAGTTATTGGTCAACAGCAAATTTTGTCTTGTTCATGGTAACAATGTCATAAAAAGTTAATCATGTCAAAAAAAGATCATAATATTAAAGACCATATTATTATGTACACTTATACAATATCCAACCTTATTTACAAGTATGTACATTTGAATAAGCTAATATCATACCAACATCTTTGTCTTTTGCCACATCATCATATGATGAATATGCCCTCTTAAACTTGTACTTATCAGCAAACTGCTGTGACTTTGACTGATCCCTCGATGCAACTGCAATAAACTATCAAAACCAACATTAATGTACATGTTTTTCAACATTTTAACACAATTATGTTGTATAAAGTTTTGTAATTGCATGCTACCAATTCTTGGTTCAGTGCAACTTCAGTCATACAACTGTGAGTAATCTACATACAATACATATTGCTATATGGATTAACAAACTGAACTGCTCTGTTAAAGCCAACTTTTGCTCATAAAAATAATCATGTTAATAGTGTTTGTCAAGTATATGTACATGGTATTCAACCATGTCCTCAGTCACACAAACTTCAAACCATAGGTTTGAGCAGCCTTTATGGTTTTCATATTTTTAAAAGCAATGTTCTAACAAAAGAGCTTAAAAATATGACTATGTTGTAGCAAATGTTGCAACTTGAATGTTGTTGGTCTTGTTGCACTGACCTCAATACCTCGTTGAGAAGTATAGTAGGATAGCCCCTCAATTTTTCTTTGAGGAACCCTAGCATAAATTGGTCATTACCACCCCACCCCCCACTCGCAGACATCCTGACCTCAAAACACTGTCAAACACTGCATGTCTTCAGTCAAATGACTACATGTATATAATGTGTAAGTGTCTATACTCAGGTCATGCTGGCCAATGCCAAAGCTCTGGGGACTTAGATAGTTCTCTTTCTTTGAATAGTCGAGATAATAAAAACAAGAGCCGGTTTAAGCGGATGATGCTCACTGAATAGGTTTTGATCACAGAAAAGAATACCTTTTGTAGTTTTAGAGTTATGTCCCAAACAAAGTTTCAAAGTGCAATAATTCCAAATTAAGCAAGGCAGAGTTACTGTTCTTTGCACTGCACTTCTACTAAATGAGCTATATTTACCTACAAAGTTTCATGCTAATAATAGCAGATATCTATTATGGTTTTGGTGTAATGTCCCTGACAAAGATCAAAGCGTAAAAATGAACAAAAGGCAATTTATCCAAAATAAGGCAAGGCAGAGTTTTGGCTGCACTTCTACCCAATGAAATCTATGTACCTACAAGATGTTATGTTGTTATCTCTTATAGTTTAAGAGTAATGTCCAGGACAAAGTTCAAAGTGTAAAAATGAAAAAAGGGTAATAACTCCAAAATTAGGAAAGGCAGTTATGGCTCTTTTGCACTGCACTTCTACCCAGCAGATGTGGACAGACAAATGGACAGACAAAGCCGCAACTATATGCTCACACTTTCGGGAGCATAAAAGGTAATTACTTTTCAATATACAAGTCCTGTATTACATTTATATTATAGCACTTTAATCAAAGGATAAAAAGTTCCTATTTTAACATTTAAACAACAAAGATAATCTTTACCTCATGTTCAGAAGATGGAAGATTTTCTTGTATAGCATTAAAGAAGTCTGACGATATTTTTCCAGGTCCAAGACAAGCCCATCTTGTTGCCATTTTTAAAGATCAGTGTGCCAACTTTATTAACCTGTTACAGAAGTATATTAACCATTCGCCCCACTGAAGATTAGCCTCACAAAGTCTTGCCCCACTTAAGTGATGATTTGCCCCACTTAATTCAGGCTTCGCCCAACCTTATATTTAACATTCTTAATTCTAATTTGATTGAAAAATTCGGTTTGGGTATTTCTTGCATTTTTATGGTATACTTTTTATCGATAACAATTGATTTGGAGGTAGAAAGAATAAGGAAAATATCAGTTCAACATAACTAACAATTACTAATTCCATTTGTATATGTTTTACTCAACTGAGTTATCAATAATAAATTAGATTAATGTTATAAATAAATGATGATTGTTTAATTTACTCATATCTATTCGTTTCTTAAAAGCAGATTGCAGTCTGCAAAATAACTTTTTTAGATCATAGGCCATTTGGGCCTTCAACCCAGACAGAAGCATAAGCCCGGACAGAATATTACTGGCCCAAAACATTTATTGTGCAAAAATAAAGACAAAAGTTTGTTTTATGTTTTATTCATATCATTAAGGTTCAATTTATTCACAGAAAATCAGTCAGCCACTTTTCAATAAAATTCTCATTTTCTGTTCTTATATATAATACTCAAAATTAATCGTCAATCTACTGCTTTCCTGTCTTTATTTGTTTAAAACATGAAAACAATATCAACAAATGAAGCATTGCATTCAATGAACAAATCTCCTATTTAAACACAACCAATCACTAGTTTCACTTCAGATGTTTAAATTAGCAGATTCGTGTTTGTTGTTGTCAATCTAAAATAAATTAATTCTTCAACAGAAATTTACCATAACTTGTTCTTTAACCCGCGAACATTTATGATTATACTCAAGCAAATGAATATTTAGAGTAATCAGTTTTCGTTTGGACTTGTTGGAATGCATGGAGATGGGATGTTCTAGATGATCTTGTTAGAGGGATGATATACCCCCGAGTCAGCTCGACCCAATTCCAACTTGGCACGGGTCAACTCGGCCCACTTTTCAATGATTAATATTTAGGTTTGTGTTAACACTATATATTGTAATTATTTATAATACATGGATTGACAGTTTCGAACTAGCAGCAGACAAGCTTTTCTTATCAGTAGAATTGCGAGTAAAGATAAACCATTGCGTATCTCACTGTATTTCTACATATTTAACTTCTGTTCTGTTCTTTATTACTTTAACTAGATACTGCACAGACAAAGTATTTCTATTTGATGAAGAAAAAAATCGTATGACATGTGCAAATGAATTTCGGCAGCAATCAATGCGCTTATACGGAAGATTTAATTAGAATCTTATGATATTAAATAAACACGTTTTTGTTTCATATTTTTCAAAATATGACTTTACAAACACATTTTATTAGAATCTAGATCTATATTAATTTTATCGAAACTGCAAGACAGATAAATAACATTTTTTCTCAATATACTTTATTTCAGAAGAAGTACAATGTATAATTATTAATAATAAATTTTTCTTATTATTCATTTCCCTTAACAACATGAAAACAAAGTTAATATTTTATAATATTTTTGTAAAGGGGGCCCAGGACCCTTGCCGAGTTTTTATGGGGCCATTTATTTCTTTCCTCAGTGACCCTGACATACGTCAAAATTTTGTATCAATTTAAATCTCAAGAGCAATGTCAATTATATTGTAATGGTTCAGATGACTAAAAGAGATTGATCGTAATTCATGTCTGGGTTAAAAGAAATATACCGGAAAGAGAGAAATCATATGCGATCGTTCTATTTAATCTATGACTGACTGCAAATGGCGGACTGTTATCTAAGGGGAATAATTATGTTACTCTGACTAACGTAAAAAGAACCACCCGTCGTGATTTGTAGATGAACCGTAAGTCGTCGCTTTTGCCAACATATTTGTCTCCAAACGGGGAAAGTGACAAATATTTATTTCATATTTTGTCTAAAATTAAACCTGCACCCTTGTTGTAGATATATAATGTATTTATAAGTGCAAGCTTTCATTTTCATCTACATTAGCCATGTATCAGTCCTGAATGTTCCAGTTTGAATTTATATTTTCTATGTTTCTACTAGTCTAATTTTCCTCAGTTCCTTCCTCTGCTTTTCTATAACACTTATGGTAGTGGCAGATGCAGCTGAGCAATATTTCTATAATCAAACTCAGTTGATGCCTCTGTGTCATTTAATTATGTTACATTCTGAGTCTGTCAACTTGAAATCGCTTAATTAACTCGTTTTGCTTTCTTGACAATTTCTTTCTCTTGCTTGATTTCCCTTTTACCTTTTTTATTTTCAGCCTTATGTCTTTCTTCTTACGTATCTCTTCTTTTTTCGCCTCTAATGCTACCTTTCCTTCTATCCTTTTCAGCTTGTTATTTCTGGACGTTTCTTCCATTTCTTTTCTTATGTTATCTTTTTCAATCAGTTCTTCTTCGACTTCATTGGTCGTTAGAATCCGCCTTTTATTTTCCCCTTTACTACCGGAAGCAGTTTTGCACTTAGCATCAAATGTTGGCGTGACCAAGACATTTGGAAGATCATCTGAAGTTAGCCCGGGTGCATTTTAATCGTCTCTTGAGGCGATTTCTGCTGTATACATGACATGGCCGTCGTGCTTTCAGAGACAACCCTTTCTAGTTTCCTAGCAAAAAGAATTTCATTTTCTTGTTCAGTTGGTCCAAGGGCAACAACTTTTTCCTTCAAGACCTGCTACAAAGGTGATGTCATCAAACATGAAACCGTGGTTGTCTGTAGGACTAGAGCATGTAGAGAGCACACTGTTTACTTCAAATGGATTATGCTGCGTCTTCGATGCCACTGGGCAACCTTTTCTAAAGGTGTTGATGCCATAGGATGTGTGTGACCAATGCACCAAGTCATATAGTCAGACTTAACGTTGGAACTGTCAAATTTAATATTTGTTTGTTAAAGGCTATGATAAAATAGACATCTAATTACAAAGAAATTTGGCTATATCGTGCCTTTTCATTTATATCATAGTTCCCGTTATTAGGATTGAGAAGAATAAATTTAAAAAAAAAATATACAAATTGTGGTAACTGTAACTCGTCAATAGGGTCCCGGAGTCGTCAATGACTTTCTATGTCAAAAGCTATTTAATCAAAGGGAGCTCACTGCTTAAAAATATTTAATATGCCAGAACATCAACACGTGTTTACTTTGATAATCAATCGTCTGCATGGTACAGAATACCAATTCGCCACAGACCCCTGAATTTTAGTGTTGTCGTCGACCACAGGAACTTGAAATTCTATCAAACATTTTTATACTGTATAGGGGGTATATTTTGGATATTTTAATATTGATAGAATTTCAAGTTCCTGTGCGTCGACAGAGTAGAAGAAAGGCTTGTTTTTTGGGATGAATATTTTATGGTCATATGCGAGAACGATAATTATGTACTTACTGGATATAAAATACAAACCATAATATAAATAAACTGTTAACCTTTCAAAAAATACCCGAACGAAAACTTTCGGCTCACGTGATCGAAAGGGAGACAACAAAATAAAAACATGACGAGTTACGGACGCTGACGCGTTACGGTTCTTTTACTCAGTCTGCACTATTGGGTAAATTGCATTACATTTGGGGCTTTTAACCTCGCACAAGTAAGTTATATTCGAAAAAAACGAAAGTTCTACTGTACATACCGCTACCACGTGGTGGTGGTGGTGGTAGTTTTTACTAGCAGTAAATCAGCGTACCATCGCGTTTTCACTATCGTGACATCGCGTTTACCCCATCGTACCATTGCGTTTTCACCATCGTACTGCATGTACTGGTCATCGCGTTTTCACCATCGTACCATCGCGTTTTCACTATCGTACCATCCTGCATCGCGGTAACAGACTAAATTAAAAATCACGACTGTTCAAACGGAAAACCGTAGTATTGAAAGGTAAACTCATTCATTATGTTTGAAACTGTTTATGGCGGTAACGAGGCTCTCCCGAGTTTCCCCAAAAGCTAGATATTCCGGTCTGTTACGGCAGCCGGCGATTGACTCTTTTTCTACCATATAACATAGAAATCATATTTTGGATGAAATTACGAAAAGCTAATATTTTTATGTAGCACTTTTTTCTTATAGGAGCTTATGAATTTACAACTTCATTCATAAGGCAAAATGACGCCATTCTAAGGACGCAATTCATTCATAAAGGCGCGCGGGAATGACGTCATTTACATTTGACATGCTACTTGTCTTAGACCACCACTGTGAATAGAAGATAATTATGTCTGATATGCAAGAAAATCCTGTCCCGTGTAACCCAAATTAATCCATTTTATGGTCATTTATCAATCAAGATACCGTTAAACTTTATATTAAGAGATTTTATTAAACCAAGGTATCAAATTTATTTTGGTATGTAAATGACTACTACAGTAGTATCATCTCTGCCTATTAGCCATCTTGGGGCGACTAAGCATATTAAGTATGTTTTTGCGCTTATAAATAAATTATAATGAAATATCATACTAACAGCCTCCAAAGCATGCAAGATAAAAAAAAAAGTAATGGGATTTATATGACTAGATATATGTAAAGTGACACATTAAAACGTTAGATCTAACATTTTTATAATTATCATCATCATCATATCATCGTCATTATTATTAATTATAATTATTTCATGATTAATTAATATTGAACACCAGAGATTCATAATGTTCCCGATTATATGAAATCAATTCTTGTTAAACTATGATTAAACTAGCTTTTTTCTTTGTACTGCCACAAATTTATAATTGCTATATTCTGTGCATTAGATAAGCTTTCACATATATTTTCTGTTTGTATTATATCTAAGAAAAACTAATTTAATAACCGTGAAACTTTACTATATTATAATTATACGGCATGTTTTAAATAACAGGCCATTATTTACAATAACCATAATAAACAACATTGACGGGCCTCCTGTATATCAGAAGAAACGGAAATAGCCGAGATCATCCGGATAATAATTACAGCCAATCAAATTCGTTTCACACACACGTTGCAAGACGAAGGGCAAAGACCGACCAATTAGCCGTAAATATACTCTCTTTACGGCATAATCCGAAATTATTTCGATTTTTTTTATTACCAATATTGTAGGAAATGTCTAATATATTAATAAGCATTACTATATGAAACTGAAAAATTGATAATATATTCGTTATCCTTTGCACTGATTTTGAACTTTTCCGAAGCACCTGTTCAATTAGGCACAAAATGGCCGACTTTCCAAATATGGAAATTGATATGATTAGGTTGCCATGGTTTAACCAATCAGTGCGACCTCTTTGATACTTTTGGCCAATCAGAATCTACAATTTTGAACATGTTTCAATTCTTTGTTATAACCGACTTACTACGAATACTACAACTTCCTGTGAAATATTTTGATATATTTTCAAAAATATTTTTTCAAAACCTTATTTCTGATACAGGATTAATGACAGTTTACCAAGTGACAAGCATAGTTTGTATTGATAAAAGGATGATACGTATTATTGTGGAAAATTAACGCAGGTTAGTGTTTTATTTCACTTGTATAAAATGTACATGTTTCAAGCCAATTTATGATGTTTTTCACCTGTATCTCTTGAATCAAAATTATTTGTATTTGTTTGCATGCCCTGGCTTATTTTTCTTTTATTGCACAACATTGTAAATTTAAAGTTTGGTAACTTTTCTGTGCATTATCAAATGAATGGAAGGGGGCTTGTTTCAAAACGTTTGTTAGGGAGTCCACAAAGTAATGGTTGGAGCCCATTGAGGGATGTTTTTTCCCTATTAATAACTGATAGTTTGTTAACCTGAGCATGTGCTAAAAGTCATGCCAGGAGGACTGCTTCCTGGGTTTCGTACCCAGTTACCACACCAGTGTTAATTGTGGAAGGAGATTTTGATCCTAGTGGAATTTGGTATGGGAGTATTCTTGATATTTTGTTTGCAAGACTGACCAATTTTACAAATTGATATTACATACATGTCGTTTTTGCGAAGGGCAGCCATCCTCTTTATGATATGAAGCCCTGGCGCACAATTTGCTGGACAGAACTTGGTAAGGGGTTCAACTCGGCATGGGTCATCTCTGCCCTCTAATAAATTTTTCATTTTTAATGAGTAAACAACTATAAAACTAGAGTTGCGATCAGTAACGAACAGTAATTGAAAAGGTCTGCAGCATATTGTTAAGATATTATCTTTTTTTAGAAGACATCCAGATAACATGCTCTAGAATTAGGACAGTTGCAAATAGCAAAAGTAATTGACGGCTATATATATATACTATATATATCTCAATTTTATATTTAAACTCAATTCCTGCTAAATCAAGACTTAAAATCATGTTAAAGCCATCCACGATTCTCATAAAAGATTTTCAAATTAGGGCCATATGTCATGACAAAAATGTAGCATGTTATTTGCATATAAATGTTGTTCATTTGCTATTTTTAGAACCTAAAAAAATAAATATGATGACAGCTATGGATTTCCTGCCAAGTGACCTTGAGCACATGAATACTAACTTTCTGGACATGATTGAGAATGAAGCAAATGCTCAACAGATTTTGGATATTGAAAATCTCAATTCAGACAAATTAAATGATATTCTGAATGAGGATCTCATTCATGATACCCCGTCCATGGACTTTGAAGATGATATGAACAATTCTAATTGGTTCCAAAGTCTTCAGTGGAATGATACTACAAAAGTTCCTCAAAGTTTGATCGATGCTTCAAATGAGGTGGAGAATAATAATCCAAATTTGTTAGTTGATCCACAAAGTGTTCTTCCTATTCATTCTACGCCACAGGTGCAGAAGTCTAACACACAGCAAATGAATCAGATTAATACATGTAATGGAATAGCAGTGAAAATAAATGGACAGGATGCTGTTCTTACACCAACACAACATCCACAGATTCAGTATGTTACAGTTCAAAATGTTGTGTCAATAAATAACCAGCAAGTAGGATATACCGTCCAACCTATTACAATATGTCCTCAACAAAACATTCAAAATGTTGGAACTGTAACATCTCCGTCATTGACATCCCCGGTTCTGGTCGAACACTTACAGAATGGAATGCAGCTTGTGAACAATAATAACAATAATAAAGTTGCATCACAACAAAGACAACCAGAAAAAGTGTATCCAAAACCTGTGTATTCATACAGTTGTTTAATAGCTATGGCCTTAAAGAACAGTCGTACCGGGAATTTACCTGTCAGTGAAATCTACAATTTTATGATGTAAGTATAAATGATAATGCTATATTTACTAAAAAATGGACCTCTGAAATAAATGATTATGGGACCACTGATTAAAAAGGATATTTTTATTGCTGGCAATTTTGAAATGCACTAATTTGTATTCAAATAATATTATAAGCAAAAACATATCAATTCAGACATGGAATTTTATTTAGATATTCCTTGTAATGACTAGGTGGTTTTTTTTGTGTTTTTTTTTTTAAGTTTTCTAAGGATGTTTGATATAAATCTGATATGACTTAATTTCAGTACATAGTCTTTCATTTTATTTGCAAAAAAAATATTGAACATTTGATGTGACAGTGATTGAAATATCATAGTCATAAGGCAAAAGAGGTTGATAGTTAATTAAGCTATTAAGATGCTGTCAGTATTGCCCATCTGTCTCTGTAATGATGAATCATAGTAGGGGTCCCTGATAACAAGGCAATTAACACATCAACATGTGATGTCATAAACCAATTATCACTTACTTGGCAGACTGATTAAATCTCTGTGATTGACAGGTTGTTTATTTATAGATTATATATTGACTTATTAAAGTTGTCTAATAATGTTTTATGAGCAAGATTTAAAGTTTCAGTTTAACTGTTATGTTCAGTAAATAATGACACTTTCACAATAGCAACATTTTTATTGGAAAAGTTCATTCATGAAGATCTATGAATTATAGAAGTGGCAAATGCTGATAATATTTAGGGAGCTTTTATCTGAAATCTTTATAATAGTTATTGAGCAATTAAACCTGTGCATGTATCGTTGGGTTAAAATATAAGAGATAAAATGAGATTTATGAAATTCATGAATAAAATGTCCTGTTTTTCATTTTAAGGCATTATCAAAATCACAGCAGTTTATACAAGTGTTTTTGATCCCTTATATCATCATTAAGTCAGGTATTAACTTGGAATGTGTGAAAAGGAATGCACAATATACATAGTTAATTGAAAAATATGTCAAGTAGCCAAAATATTTACACAAGGATCTGAGAGTTGGAATAAACATATAGATTAGGTATGAAAGACAATATTGATGACTGATTGTTGTGTACAATGTACTGTTACTACTTGTGCCTGAGGCCAATGTGTGAAGGGAATATTTTATAATTTTGCTTTTGATGCATATTTTTCATAAAGATTAGATTTGATTAGACAAAGATCGACATGCAGTGGAATGTTGATTTTGCCAATGGCTGTTAAAAAAGGAGATACATATTGATATATACAGTCATACTTGTGTACATGTGCAAGTTTGGCTTATTAACATAAAGGCCCATTATGCCTAAGAAATGGTTTTATTTTATTTCTCAAAGTTTTTTTTAATTTTGGTGTATTTTCATAATATCCAAAAAGTTAATTGGCCAATTACCTGAGCCATCTTTATCATTCTTTATTTACAGTATTTTGTATGGAGGTCAATGTACTACATTGTTTACATTTTTGCTACTTTTATGACAGATTATTTTACATTTATCGCTCCTTGACCTTCAGGTAACAAACATCTAACATTGTCTAAAACCATTATTTAAACATTATAAAATTCATGTTTCATGATGTTTGTGCCCTTTCTAAAGAAGTAAAAAAAATTGAGACATAATGTGCCTTTAAATGATTGTCAAGTCTTCCAGGTCTGTGGTCAGTTAAACTAAGAGGTAGATGTAAAGCTTCTTTAAAATAATTTATCTCTTTATAACATAAAAATATAATAAATAATGCCAATCTTTGAATGGTTCACTGTTGATTTTATTGGAATGCTTTTAAAAGCCTTTTAAAAGAATTTCATTATTGTATGGCATTCATTGACTATAATAATTTGATGACAGAGTTATACACCAGTCATACTGTAACTAGTCTCCCTTACCCAAGGAAAGGTTACCTTCTGTTGTTCCTCACTGTGATTACTGGGTCAATTTTGGCACCATACTGGCCGTGAATATGTTCAGCATGCTGTATTCTCAGCTCAGCATTTATCTGACTGTGGGATCTATTTACTGTCACTAGCTGGCTGTTCTTGCTGGACCTGGTCTTTATCAAAAGTTTGAAGATCCCAAGGAGGGTTCTGGGCCATGTTTACAATTGACAGTATTTAAAAATTGTTTTTCAATATCCCAATTCTTCCTTTCAGTGATAATTTCCCATATTTCAAGACTGCCCCAGATGGATGGAAGGTGAGTTATACTAAGTTTTCTGTGCACAATAATTATGATTATTATAGAAAAAATAAATAATACAGATTCTTATAGCAAACAGAAACAGTGATTAATTTTTTTTTTATTGTTTTTTTTTCAAAAACAATTACCTTATCTATAAATTGGAGAATGTTTGTGTATAACCATCTAGGTAAATTAGGGAAATTTAACAAGGTTGACCGAAATGTTCCCTTTTTCTTTTATTAAACCAATGATCTGTATAAATTATATACTAGTTAATGGTCCTACTGAAAATATATTCCTCTCCTAATTGAGGCTATAGTTAATTTTAAATATATTAATTTTAAAATTTTGAACAAAGGATAGTTATTCTTCCAACATCAAAACAATTCAAAGTATCTTTAAAGCAATTAATTGCACCTGTTGCTTTTACCTGTCTGTAAAAACAGTATGGTTATGTGACATTGAAGGGCCAAACAAAGACCACTGAGTGTAATCATGTACGAACATCACATATTTACACAGACGCCATATGGTACTAGATCAATACATGGTGTTTTCTTTCATAAATAGGGATCATTTGACATTGTGTTGTGGTCTTTTGTATCCCTGAAAATAATTGTAACAATACATTTCATTGGTATATTTATTTAGTTTCCATGGCAATCATTGAATTTAAAATCTATAAATGTAATTTGAAAAATGCTCATATAAAAAGAGATGAAAGAAATTTTGAATTTTCATTGTATGGTTATCAAATTGATAAATTTTCTTTATTGTAATGTGTTTGAATTTAAACAAGTAGTGGTTAACAATGAATGCCTTAGGTTAATATGTATAACAGATTTATCTCCCGTTAGTGACTTTTTAGATTAATGTAAATCAATGTTTTAGAGGTTTTAAGATATATCTTGTCCTTGATAAATTATGATAATGATTGCGTAATATTCAAATAGCATGGAAGCGCATCATTTAGACAAAAATGTTTTGTTACTTGCTTATACAGTAAAATGAAATTTGAATGTTGAGTGCACTTGGTGATGAATAGGTGCAAAAAATGGTTAAAACAGCATGATTATAAAGGATTTATTCTTAAGTTAAACCCGGCTAAGCTAAATTGTGTCATTATGGCTGAAGATTATTCTTGACAAGATTAGATTTTTTTGATTGTAACTCAATATTAGTAAACATGCTAACTGTTTATACATAACTTATATGTCTACATTCTGTTCATTGTGATTTATTTGTTTTACTAGAACTCTGTTCGACACAATCTGTCACTTAACAAGTGTTTTGCTAAGGCTCACGATGGTAAGGCTAACGGTACGCACACCAGGAAGGGCTGTCTATGGGCACTGAATCCTGCAAAGATAGAGAAAATGGAGGAAGAAATTGTTAAATGGAGGAAAAAGGACCCAGAATCTGTCAAACTTAGCATGTCTAAACCAGGTAAATATGCCACCATATATTAAAATTGAGGTCATTTAAATCGGGTTAAACAGTATATTCTTTTAATTTACAGGCTTTACACTATAAGGTTGTCACATTGCTACATCATAAGAATTAAAGGGATCATTGGATATAAGTTGTTACTTCGTTAATTATGTCTTATGAATAATAGTTGGTAAATTTATACATTACAGTCTCTGAGTCTGTATCATAATTATGTAAATTTAATGACAAATTTTGGCCTGTCCCTGACATAAATGGCTTCACCCTTACTACTTGTTGAGTTTGAATCCTTTTATGTACTTAGGGTCCCTTTACTTGAGAAACATTCCTTTATAAGAGAAACCCATCCAGCTAGTATGCTTATGAACGTTGATGCACTAAGGAGCAAGAGTACATCTTCCAAGGAAATTCTATAGGTCTAGGTTCTTAGTTTAAACTCATTTATTATGCCCCTCTTCGAAGAAGAGGGGGTATATTGTTTTGCTAATGTCGGTCTGTCTGTCGGTCCGTCCGTCGGTCTGTCCGTCGGTAGACCACATGGTTTCCGCTGATTATCTTGAAAAGTATTTATCACAAAGTCTTCATATTTCACACAGTGATTGGTCATAACTAGTAGATGACCCCTATTGATTTTGGGGTCACTAGGTCAAAGGTCAAGGTCACAGGGGCTTTAAATGTCAAAATGGTTTCCGCTGATTATCTTGAAAAGTATTCATCACAAAGTCTTCATATTTCACATAGTGATTAGTCATAACTAGTAGATGACCCCTATTGATTTTGGGGTCACTAGGTCAAAGGTCAAGGTCACAGGGACCTTAAATGTCAAAATGGTTTGCGCTGATTATCTTAAAAAGTATGTATCACAAAGTCTTCATATTTCACACAGTGATTGGTCATAACTAGTATATGACCCCTATTGATTTTGGGGTCACTAGGTCAAAGGTCAAGGTCACAGGGACCTTAAAATGTGAAAATAATTTCTGCTGATTATCTTAAAAAGAATTCATCACAAAGTCTTCATATTTCACATAGTGATTGCTCATAACTAGTAGATGACTCCTATTGAATTGGGGTCACTAGGTCAAAGGTCAAGGTTACAGGGGCCTTAAATGTCAAAATGATTTCCGCTGATTATCTTGAAAAGTATGTATCACAAAGTTTTCATATTTCACATAGTGATTGGTCATCACTAGTAGATGACCCCTATTGATTTTGGGGTCACTAGGTCAAGGTCACAGGGACCTTAAAATGTGAAAATGGTTTCCGCTGATTATCTTGAAAAGTATTCATCACAAAGTCTTCATATTTCACATAGTGATTGGTCATCACTAGTAGATGACCCCTATTGATTTTGGGGTCACTAGGTCAAAGGTCAAGGTCACAGGGGCCTTAAATGTCAAAAGGGTTTCCGCTGATTATCTTGAAAAGTATTCATCACAAAGTCTTCATATTTCACCTAGTTATTGGTCATAAGTATTAGATGACCTCTATTGATTTAGGGGTCAAAGGTCAATGTCACATGGGCCTTAAATGTCAAAATGGTTTCCGTTGATTTTTCCATAATTGAACACTTCCATGTACCAATTTTTGGCAAGTTTCTTTAATAAAATTACCAATTATATGAGTCAATGGCTAGAAAGGGGGGTATATGTGTCGTTCGACATTCTTGTTTGCAATTGTATACATATAGATATATATGTCAATGCAAGCAGTTAATAAATGACCGTGCATATTTTTATTACTAGTAGAATATGCAAGGTAGAAGACTGCAAGAGACATATTAAAAATGTAAACAAAGGAAAACAAGAAACAAAGCCTATATTTTGGCGTATAACATGTGCATTGTATAAGCTGAGGACAAATGCCTCCTGTCAAAGGTTTATACAGTAGGCATTTTATACATTTCACAAAACATCAGCTTGGTTTCCTTTGTTAATGTGAAGCATACATTCAAGACAAGTTTTATAGAATTCTTCTCCTAGGTTCTTATATTCATACAACATTTTGTTTGAATAAAACCTTCAAATTTCACTTTATTTGTTAGAAAACCTTGAGTTGATTGAACAAGGGAAGGCTGGGCCTCCTCGGGAAATTGACGAACTCTCTACTCGGGTGAAGCAAGAACCAGTGACTCCTGTGAAACAGCAGCGACAAGTTCAAACCCAAGTGGTTCATCAGCAGTTACAACCTCAGCTGATTTGTAAACAAGAGGCTGTGGTAATGGTGAAAACAGAACCAGAAATAAGTGTCACAGATGTCAATACATTTGATCCATCGCTACCTAATTTAGCAATGCAGGTATGTGTCTAATTAGTCACTGTTGCATATTGACTTGTATATTATATTCTTAGGAATATTCAAGAATTTTGAAATGAAAATTGTGTCAGTTATTAAAAGTTTTAATGGGCCTTAAAGAGAAAATTATATATAAATGGTACATTAAAATAGCTTTTGTACTCTATTCTAATAATGTTGCTTAGTTCAAAGTTAAAGCTTGCCAAGAAGTTAACATTAAAAAAAGGAAACTTTAATCTTGTCTTATAAATCATATTTTGGCTAAATTGAACTTAAAGCAAAACTTCTGATGACAGAACTCAAATATAACATATTGTTTCAGCCTGGTAGCGGAATGTGGGAGGAGGACCTAACTATAGGGGTTGGAAATCCAACACACCCTGGCATTGTATGCTCATCACCTTTAGTCTCGCCAACTATCAGTGGTAAGGGTTGATGAATTCTGTTATAATATTTCACAATTTTTTAAAAGTGTATCATGCTACATATCTGCTGTCTATAATTAACAAAATAATTGATTGAATTTAAAAAAAAAAAAGAATAATTGTAAAATACCTGTATTGAAGGAAAAGGTTAGTATATGGCATATGAAAAGCAAATGGCACATAGACAAAATAATTGCAAACGGTTAAGACATTCAAACCAATAGAAAATGTGTTAAAAATGTACAAACTCACTGATTTATCAGGGATGCCAGTCTTTTTTCTTTTTTTTTGCTGGAAAAAAATAAAGCATTAGTATGTATGGTTCTCATGAAACATGGAAATAAACAGAAATACCTAGTTTTTATTTTAATTAAATGATGTTGATTGGAGAAAGCTTTATCATCTTTTCATCAGCATTACTAAAGTTGAGTGTTTCTTTACAAAGCTGAAAAGTTGTCATTTTTATTGGTGAAACCTGACCTTAAACATTTAGTAAAATGTTGTAATTATATTTTATTATAAAGTTTGATTTATAATTTCAGGTTCAACACAGTACCACGGCAATGTAACATATACCTGTACGAGTCCCCAGATATCTCATAGTCCAATACACCATAATCTCACGCCGTCAAAACTTTATCCACAGACACCAACAAAAATCTATCCACAGACGCCGTCCAAACTGGTGCTAGCGTAGTTATTTCTCTTATACAATGTCACAATGTCATATCATACTCAAATGAAAAGAAAAAGATAGAGATTCTTTTATTTCCTCCATTTAGAAGAGCATATCATATGTACAAATCTATGATTATTTTGTTTTATAAGGAAGTTTTCAGCTAGATAAAAGAAAGTATAGTTGATAAGGTATTTTCCGGGTATAGATTGCAAAAATGTTTATCCAACAAGCTTGGTAACAAGTGAAAATATGTGTTTAAAAACAGCAAGATTTTGTTAAAGTTTGGAGATTATTGAAAATTAAATGTGAACATTTTGTTGATGTTTGGATCTTGATTGAATTGGTGTTTTGATATATATTTTTAAAGGGAAAAAAATCAAAATACAAAATTTTTAATGAACAATGAATTGATGTATATTTAAGTAGATGGGGGAAAAATACTATATAAAGGAAGCTTCAAGATTGAGTATGGTATAACTTGTGTTTGTTCATTGTTAATGTATTTTACATGAACACTTGTGTGTGATATATATAAATATATTTGTTTTCTTCAAAATTAATCAGTTTATGTATGTTTTCTTTTTTGTGTGTGATTTTTCTTATCAGTGATAACAGTACATATTTTATTCTATAAGTGTTCTAATTTAGTTGTCTGTAGATTGATGCTATGTAGGAATATTAGATTCTTTTTATCTTAAAACTGCTGTCCTAGCGTACTTCTGAGATGGTTTTATAAATGAAACATTTTTATTTTGTTTTGCCTAGATGTTAATTTGTAACAGTTTGCTCAATTTTTATGTCAAAATTCCAGTTGCCATGAAAATTCAGGGATCAGACTCATTATAAGCTTCATATCATCTACATTTACAGTATATATATATACATTTACAGCAATTAATATGCAAGTTTCAGGCAGTATTTTCATTGTAACAGGGACACTACTGAGGAGTTTTTGACATGACAAGACTGGAAATATACATTTTTTTGAGATTTTATAACAATTGATTTAGGTCTATACCATTAATTTGTGTGCAGAATTTCAGATCATTTTTACACAGGTATTTAAAAAAAAAATTTTTTACTTTTTGAACTCGGCGAAAACTGATCATTATATCTTGTTTATTTTTCCTCTGTGTTTTATAGTTTTCATTTACAGCAATATAAGTATATTATATTCATAAAGTTGTTTGTGGGTTTTTTTTTTTTGAAGATATTTATTTTGATTTTCTGTATCTAAGATTCGCACACTTATAAATGCAAAAGTGTTAGATTTTACTGTACAATAAGAGATAGGTAGTAAAAGAATAAAATTATTTTAGATAATAAACAACAGTGTAAAGCTGAACTTAAGAATTTTTGTTTTTCATGACCATGAAGCTTGTGGTTTAATTGGTGTTATGTATAGATATGTATAAATATCATATATTATGTAAAGCCTGATAAAAGAAATTAGGCTCTAATTCACGAAGTCATGATTTCCATATAACACATTATAGAATCTTTACATTCCTTCATTACTTTTGGAAATATTTGCCTGATTAACTTACTTTTATAATGGTACAAAGTTACAAATTATCTCTATTTAATTAATTGATTTCAAAGGAAATTATATTTGGCTGTTCTTATTTGTTGTTGTTTCTTTTATTTTTCAAGCAATTTATCACATATTATTGTTGCACTCTTTATTGTTAAGGTTGTTCAAATTTCAGAGTTAAAGGATAGTTAAAACTACTGAAAATAACTGCTTAATTCATGATTTTAACAATTTTTAGCTTGACTCTTTGTTATTTTTCAATGGATTCTCTTCAAACTTGAACATTATAATCTGTTAGAATAGACCGACAGATCTAGACATACACTCATAAGTGACATTGAACTTGAAGGTCAAATTATTGATATTCTCTCTCTTTTTTGGCTGTAACTGGCTTTAACTTTGTAATTATTATGGTTTGACGTCTAAGTACAACAGAACATTCTTTAGGATACGACCTTCATGTATGTTAAACTCATATTGACCTTGGCTCTTTTATGACCTTGAACTTGAAGCTTAAACTATTGAATTTTCACTGCGTTTTGCTATAATTGACTGTAATCTGTTAATTAATAAATGGTTTATCTTCGTACTTTGAGGAAACACCATTTTGGACAAGACCTGTGAAAAGTTGGACATGACAGTGACTTTGAGCTTTAAATGACCTTTAACTTCAAATTTAGACACATCATCTTTTAGGTCAGGACCTATGTATATCAAACACAAATTGGCCTCGACTCATGTATGACCTTGAATGTAAAATTATTTAATTTCCACTGATTATCTACAATTGGCAGTAACTTGGTAATTAATCAATGAATTATTTATTTGTTTGCTTTTAGAGCAAAGTATAAAAAAAAGTCGAGCCTTGCCACCGCCTGGCAGTGGCTCTTGTTAAGTATAAAGTTTAAAATTATTGACACTTTTTAATAAACACAAGCAAATGTTTGATATGTTATAAAGCAGCTATGAAGATGATATTTGATGACAAGATAAGTTACTATAATAGATGATGTTTCAAGATGGCTCATTAACATTTGGGGTTCATAATTTATGAATGCAGAATTAGAAAGATACATCATAATGCAGTATCTGTCATTGCTGATTTCCTCATTTCCATCTTTACATTTAAATTGTTGCAATTCTTCTTTTCATCAAACGTGTATATATTAAAAATAGATACGAAAAAAAAAGCGAAAAAAAAAATACAGACTCATCTCTTGCTTACACATCTATTTTTATTTCACCTTCATCAAATACTCCCAAAAAATCATAACAGTACCAAGTACATATACAACATGGTGACTACATATTTTTATTGTAATGTATTATAATAAAATGTATTGAATTATGTATTTTTCTAGTCCACAGAGTGTTCAAGAAATAACGTTGTTCCATTTTTTTGTGTGATACAAATCATATACTATACATATTATTAAAGAATATAAACTTTGCATTTTTATATTGGCAGCATTTTTGAGATATTTTTTTTGTAATACTTACTTTGCAGAATTGGTGCATTTTCGTAATAAAAGAAAGCAGTGGTTCTGCCAATTATTTGTATATATTGTTCTTTTTTTATATAAAGATTTGAGGCTCTACTGTTTGTAGGAAGATAAATGTTGTTAAATTTTGTCAGAATGAATTTGTATTGTTAGATGTAGATTGTTTTTTTTTTTTGTCTTGAAAAAAGAAAGTAAAGAATGTGATGGGGGTTTCAATCATATATTTATATAGCTCTTATATGGCAGCAAATATTGTACATATAAAAACACTTGCAAACAGTGTAATGTGTGTAATCTGTCCTCTGTTTGTTTTACTGGATATGTAAATATTGGCAGTTTCTTTGTACCTTTATTTTAATATATTTATACTTGAAGTAGAAATTACCTGTCTGTCAAGTGAGCGGGTTATGTTAGATTATGTTTGAGATTGTATGAATTGTATGAAATGAGCCACGTCATGACAAAACCAACATAATGCGTTTGCGACCAGCATGGATCCAGACCAGCCTGCGCTTCCACGCAGTCTGATCAGGATCCATGCTGTTTGTTTACAAACTCTATTACAATTAGAGAAACTGATAGCGAACAGCATGGATCCTGATCAGACTGTGCGGATGCGCAGGCTGGTCTGGATCCATGCTGGTCGCAAACCCATTATATTGGTTTTGTCATGACGCGGCTCAAATGGTTATTAGCATTTTAGTTACTTTGTCAAGAAAGTATCATGTAAGAAGAAAAAATCTGTTAATAGTTTTGGTTATTTGTATGATCATGAAAAAAACGGAAAAAAAAACAAACTTACTTGGAATTTGATTGAGCACAAGAAGAATCTCAGTAGAGAGTTAAACTTTCATAACTCGGACTTTACTTATATGCCATCTTATATGATGAACATTTGAGTACAATTGTAAACTTCCATGTGTGTGCCTAAAATCTTAATATCTTAGAAAGTATTTTTAGAGGTTTTTTAGTCCCCTACCGGTTTAACCGGAGGGGACTTTAGGTTTACCCTCCGTCCGTCTGTCCGTCTGTCTGTCTGTCCGTCCGTCTGTCTGTCTGTCTGTCAGTCCGTCAGTCCGTCCGTCCGTCCACAAAACTGGATCCCGCGATAACGCAAAAAGTACTGAAAATATTTTTATGAAACTTGATATATGGATAGATGGCAGTATGGAGATTATGCACGTCTTTTTTTTTTCTTCCTATGTTGAAAATTCTGGTTGCTATGGCAACAAATAGTCTGAAAATATGGCAAATTTAACACATAAACTGGATCCAGTGATAACTCAAAAAGTACTGAAAATATTTTTATGAAACTTGAAATATGGGTAGATGGCAGTCTGGAGATTATGCACATCTTTTTCTTTTCTTCCTATGTTGAAAATTCTGGTTGCTATGGCAACAAATAGCCTGAATTTCAAGATTTCTGATTTAAATTTTTCAGCTTTTTCACTATATGTTCTTTATTTCTTAAGGTGTTTACTTCAAACTTTAAATATAAGTTTCTGGTCATCAACCACATCATATGTGACAAGGTTAATAACTCTAGCACAAAAAATATCAGTATTACCTCCCTTGAACTTAGATTTTTTAGGGGAAAAAATGTTGTCTTTTTTAAATAACTTCTTTATTTCCTAATGTATCTACTTCAAACTTCATATATATGTTTCTTATTATCACTCGACATTTTTGAGAAGGTTAAATACTCTAGCAAGACTATTTCCAGAATTATGTCCCCCTTGAACTTAGATTTTTTTCTAGAAACTGGTATTTTCACTTCAACTTCTTCATTCCTTATAGGATTTACTTTAAAATCCCACATCGTAATAATATGACAAGGTTGTATAAACATAATTTCCTTACTAAGCATGGAAACTTAACACATTACTGTGATATAGACAAACTTATTTTATTATGTTTTGTGGTTGATATTTTCAAATACAGACTTCATCCTCAAATTCATTATAAATGGCAATACACAGGAGTGTATGACAATTAAAGAACTTTTTGAGGGACCGGTAGGGGACTACTGTATTGCCCGCAATACTATCAAATGCTTGTTTATTTAGATAACTCTGGATTCATGAATTCGATCAATTTTCTAGAAGTTGTACTTCAAAAGAAATCTTGTATGAAAATTGATGCATATATGTAATTAACTTGCATATTTTTGTACATGATTATATGTTTGTTGTATTATCTGGTAAATGAGATAAGAATTTTCAAATTGTTAGATTTACAGGAGAAAATGAATTAATTGTTCTAAATGATAGAGTTAGTACAAATTAATTGTTCTTAATGATAGAGTTAGTACACTGTAATAATTAGAAAGAATTCTGGAAAACTGAATTAAATCAAATGAATCAGGCAACTTTAGTAAACATAGTTTAGTGTTTACTTAGACTAAAATGCTGACAAGTAATTTATGCTGAATTGTTCAAAAACATTATTTCTTTATTTTATTTGTAAGTAATTTAAAAAATTATTGCAGAAAACTTTTTTTATAGTTTTGCTATTCTGTTAAAGAAAGAAATTGAACATGTTTACTTTTTTTCCAAAAGTTGATATAAGATTGATTGTTTGTTTATGACTGTAAGTATGTATTGAAGTTATTGTGTGATTTTATGGTAAAGTTTAAGTAGGAATGTGTTAAAGTGGATGAATGTGTTCCCTAGGAAATTAAATGTTTGTCACTAGTGCAGAGAGTAAAAGATCAATTGTTGGCTTTTGCAGTTAAAGGGATATGTCTAAAGATTTCCATTAAATTGTTGACATGGCTTTGAACAATTCAAATAGCAGCTGATTATATACATAAGTATTTCACTTTCACACTGTAGTGTGTAATCCAACAAACCTTGTTTATTTTTATAGACAAAAATCTTTACCTCTTGTTTCCCTCTTAGTATTATGCAATTTGAATTAAGTTAAATTTTGCTTGTTTTCAAAGCTTAAATAAAAAGGAGAAAAATGAAATATTCATATTGCATAATGATTATGGATCTTTTAAATACAACTTACAAAATACAGCGTTTATGTTTCATGTTTGATATTTTTTATTGTTCTTTATTAAAGTTACAATGCTACTTACTTGTGACATGTAACTCCACCTGAGGTCTATGGCCACACACGGGTCCTGTAGGTTTCCTGTTTGGAATACTTGCTTATACCCTCAATTTTTCTGGCCAATATACTTATTGTTAACTTTTGCTAGCTGATAAAGTGTATTGTGCCATGTTGAAGCTTTTATTAAAGGTATTTGATACTAGGATTGTAGAGATACATGTATTGTAAAATGGCATATAACTGTGATCTCAGAAAGGGTTGTATGAGTTATTTATTTGTTGTGATTGATGTAAAGAATGAACATGAAGTATAAATGATAAGGATTATTCCTGTAATGAAATATAATAATGATTGCCATTATCTATGACTTGTATGCTTTCCAGAAAATTATTTGATAATTATTGCCTATATACTTGTATACACATGTTTTTTTTAAATGAAATGTTATAATTATTGCTTATATACACATATATATTTTAAATGTCACTCTTTCCTGTAATAATTATGGTATTCATATTAGAATGATACTCTATAAAATGTAATAATTATAAACTATTATGGAATCAAATTATTTCCTTTATTGGAATAATATTCTTTCCTGTAATAAGATGTAATAAATATTACCATAAACAGAATGTGTTAATTGTAATAGTTATTATTATCTTTATTGGAATCATATTATTTCCTGTAGTAGTATATACCTTATTGGAATAATATACTCTCCTGTAATAAGATGTTATAATTATTACATATGTTATTTTGACATAATAATTATGATCTTTAATGGAATCATATTTTAATAATATATATTACTTTTAATGGAATCATATGCTTTCCTGAAATAAGATTTGATAATTACTACTTTAAATGGAATCGTATTCCTTCTGGAAATGATTTGTTAATCTTTAAATAATGGAATTTTTTCTTTCCTGAAACAAGAAGTAACAAATTTTGCTCTTATTTATGAATGAGATTTACTCATGTTAAAAAGTATGAAAAAGTTTTTGATTTATTTAAATGACATGTTAATTAAATAGAGCGTTTTAGTTGTTTAGCTATTTGAAATTACATAATTGTTGTGATATTCAACGTGATGTAAATGAGAAGAAATAATGGCATCTTAAAAATGTAATAATTGGTTTGACAGTTTCAGTCTTTTTTGATGTAATGTTTTAAGGAAATATATTTTTTATAAGGCTAAATTGGGCTCGAATAATAAAATGAATTTAAGAATTATGGAGCATATTCTTTTAAAAGGTCATTAATATAACCAGTGCCTTAATATATGTGTGAGTGTTGTAATAATGTATGAGCAATGAAATATGATACATCATTAAAATTTATTACACACTTCAGGTATAAGATAGATATCTTTGTCTTTATGTATGCATTTGTTAGAACAGAATTACTGAAATAAGTTTAATAAGTGTGGGATCAAAATACATACATTATAGATATCATTATTATAGGAAACATTGTATATGGTATAGGTCAGTGCTGGTGTGTAGAAA
This sequence comes from Ruditapes philippinarum, assembly GCF_026571515.1. NCBI lineage: Eukaryota > Metazoa > Mollusca > Bivalvia > Venerida > Veneridae > Ruditapes > Ruditapes philippinarum. Next base: position 54,898 of record NW_026860129.1, read on the forward strand.
TATAGTTTAACTGAGTAAATGTTGTTTATGTTCTGTATAATATAATTAAATAGCAATGTGGTTTTGGAAAATGAAAGCTACTGTATGAATGTGTATGTAGAGACGATGGAGTGTAGATCAATAAATGTTATGAACAATAATAATTTACCACTATAACAAGACAAACTTGTATTGAAAATACAGTGGTTTGTTTTTTGATACTATTCTGTTTTAATGCTATAGATTGTAAAAGCTATGACACTGCCAGAAATATTTTGATTAAATCGGTGTGTATATACACTTAACAATTTTGTCTTATGTTGTGTTTGTAACTTTGTATTATAGAACGTTAATAGTAACATATCAGAAATTTAAAACTGCATGTTTGCAGCCGAGCCACTTTTTACAATAGTGAAATTGTAGACGAGTTTTATAAAGCTATGTAACCGGTTACAAAGTGACATGGTGAGCTTTTGTGATCACTTTTCGTCCAGCGTCCGTCCATAAACTTTTACTTTAAAGGACATCTCCTCATAAACTGCTGAGCCAATTTCATCCAAACTTCACAGGAATGTTCGTTTGGTAATCAACTTTAAAAATTGTTAAAAAAATTTAATTCCAAGCAGAACTCTGGTTGCCATGGCAACCGAAAGAAAAAACTTAAAATATCTTCTTTTGAAAAAACTCTAAGAGCTAGAGCTTAAATATTTGGCATGAAACATCATCTAGTCAGTGTCTACCAAGTTCAAATAAATGCCCTGGGGTCAAAATTGATTTTCCTTATTTGTATATAGTAAAAACTTCTTTTAAAAAACCAAAGTAGCTAGAGCTTAGCTATTAAGCATGAAACATTTTCTAGTGGATGTCTACAAAGTTTGTTCAAATAAAAGCCCTTGGGTCAAAATTGGCCCCGCCCCAGGGGGTCATTGTTTTTCCCTTTATGTACGATAAATATATAGTAAAAACTTAAAAAATCTTCTTTTAAAAAACCCAAAGAGCTAGATCTTAGCTTTTACATGAAACATCTTCTAGTGGGTGTCTACAAAGTTTTTGCAAATAAACGCCCTGAGGTCAAAATTGGCCCTGCCCCAGGGGGTCATTGTTTTTCCCTTTATGTATATAGTTAAAACTTAAAAAATCTTCATTTAAAAAACCTTTAGAGATAGAGCTAAGATATTTAGCATGAAACATCTTCTAAAAGGTGTCTACCATTTTTGATCAAATAAGGGCCCTGGGGTTAAAATTGGCCCTGCCCCGGGGATCATGGATTTTCCTTATATGTATATAGTAAAAACTTAAAAATCTTAAAAAACCCAAAGAGCTAGAATTTAGATATAAAGCATGAATTATCTTCTAGTGAGTGTCTACCAAGTTTGTTCAAATAAAAGCCCTGGGGACAAAATTGGCCTGCCCAGAGGGGGAGAGTCATTGTTTTTCCCTATATGTGTGTAGTAAAAAGTTAAAAAAATCTTTTTAGAGCTAGATATTTATCATGAAACATCTTCAAATGGGTGTCTACCAAGTTTGTTCAAATAAAAGCCCCTGGGTAAAAATATATACAGGTGAGCGATTTCATGGCCCTCTTGTTATGCTCCCTTTCGCCGCTTTTCCATCTGTCCGCTATTACATGTCTGGGACCACAAGAACCTTTATATTTAAATAGATCTAACTGGGTAGATGTGCAGTGCAAAAGAACCATAATTCTGCCTTATCTAATATTGGGAGTTATTGCCCTTAGTTCATTTTTACACTTTGAACTTTGTCTGGGACGTAACTCTATAACCACAAGAGGTTTCAACGAAGATAGATTTCATTTAGTAGAAGTGCCATGAATAAGAAAATAACTCTGCCTTCGTAATTTAGGAGTTATTGTCCCTTTTATTTCAACAATGTGAACTTTGTCAGGGACATAACTCTGAAACTACTAGAGATATCAACAAGAAACTTCTTATCTGTGTCCAAAACCTATTTGTGGAGCATCGCCCGGTTCGATCGACTCTTGTTTGGAGTAGTGCCCTTTTTATTAGCTCACCAGCACCGAAGGTTCAGGCTGAGCTTTTAGTATCAAAGGGGGATCTCTGGCGTCCATCCTTATGCCTCAACAATCATCTTCTCTGAAACTGATGGGCAGATTTACCTCAAATTTGGTCTGTAGCATCCTTGTGACAGTCACACTTATATTTGCACATGTCATTTCAATTTCAACAGAGCTAAAAAATATATATAAATTCAACCATCTTTTACTACTTAATTAAATGATAGATGATCATCAAAATTTGTCTGTAGCATTCTTAGGTAGTCTTTTTAACAAATTTGCTCATTTTAATTTGATTGGCCCCTTTTAGGGGTCTCTGGAGCTAAAATAAGAAATACCTTTAGACATCTTCTACAGAACTAATTGGTGGATGATCACCAAACTTTGACGCATTCTTAGGTAGTATTTTATCAAGTTTGCTCATATGAATTTGATTGGCCCCTTTTAGGTGCCGCTAAAGTTAAAAATAGAGAAACCTTTAAACGTCTCCTTCTACAGAACTAATTGTTGGATGATCACCAAACTTTGTCTGTAGCATTCTTAGGTAGTCTTTTGTCAAGTTTACTCATATTAATTTGATTGGCTCTTTAAAGGGGCCACTAAAGCTAAACATTTGAACATCATCTCCTACTGAAATAATTGATGGATAATTACCAAACTTTGTCTGTAACATTCTTAAGTAGTCTTTTATCAAGTTTGCTCATATTGATTTGATTAGCCCCTTTTAGGGGCCGCTGAAGCTAACAATAGAAATACATTTAAACGTCTTCTTCTACAGAACTAATTGATGGATGATCACCAAACTTTGTCTGTAGCATTCTTAGGTAGTCTTTTATCATGTTTGCTTATATTTATTTGATTTGCCCCTAAAAGGGGTCGCTTTTAAAGCTAAAAATAAAATTACCTTTAAACGTCTCCTTCTACAGAACTAATTTATGGATGATCACCAAATTTTGTCTGTAGCATTCGTAGGTAGTATTTTATCAGGTTTGCTCATATTAATTTGATTGGCCCTTTTTAGAGGCCGCTAAAGCTGAAAATAGAAAAAAACTTTGAACATCATCTCCTACTGAAATAATTGATGGATGATCACCAAACTTTGTCTGCAGCATTCATAGGTAGTCTTGTATTAAGACCTGTTCTAGTGGTCATTTATTCTGCATTAATTCTACATAGTCTCATAGGTACACACTTGCAACATAGATATTTTTAACAAACCCTTTCCAAAATATTAGGGCAAAATATTTTAATTTATATAGTGAAAAATGAAATGATGGGTTAGATGAGTGATCTAGGGCCATCTTAGTGGCCCTATTATTTACCATGAAGAAAAAACAAAACAATCAGTGCTGTGAAAGTATATTACTAGAGGGGCAAGTTGAGCTGAACTTGCTGAAAGATCTGAATTTGCCTTTTAGCAAGTTCATTTGAAAAACAATTTCCAACACTGAAAGTCAGTTGTTTCTGGTGAGCGACTTAGGGCCATCATGGCCCTCTTGTATAGAATTTGTTTTCTTCAAAATTACACATTTAGTAGATCGACTTCAGAACTACCGTATGAAAGGTATCAATATGAAATATGGTATACTTGTTTGATATTCTGAAAGCTTTATTTTTAGAGTTATTCCCATTTAAACTGAGAATTGTTTGGGGGGAAATGCTTATTTAGTAGGATGATTTCAAAACTGTCAAAACAATCAACAATTAAACTTGAAATACCTTATTATTGTGATAAAGCAGAATACTGAAAGCAAATTAATTATCATTAACTTGGCCTAGTGGAGCTATACAAATAATTTCAGTGCTTTGGCATTTAGCGGCAACTTTTGGTCCTCAGGAAAGTTATATAAAACCTGCTCCTGTGGCCTTGTTCTGGGGGTCACTTAGATTATAAAGGTTTATATTCAAATAAAAACATTTGTTTTCGTGAAACTAAATGACTTACAGCTACTTGGCGTGTAGCATTGCCTACAGCTAGAGGACCAACATCATACATGCTTTAAATCCATTATAAAAACATTTGACATTTCTAACAGAAAGAAAAAGCTATGGATTTCTGAGGCAAAATGTGCCTTTAACAGTTGTTTACGATTCCATCTTGGCAGTAGCATGTTTCTTTACGGATTACTCTGCAAACTAAAGCATCCGATTTGTAATCAATGGTTCGCTGGGGAGACAAAATCTCTCTTTGTCAACTTACCTCGAGCATTTAGTCTAATGGTCGTGTATCTCCGACCCCACCCCCCTTGTTTCAGAAACCATATGGGTGGGCTTAGTAGTCGGTAATTTCTGGTTAGTTATCCAGTGTAGGCAGTAAGAAGGACCCACCACCGGAATATAACCAATAATGTGAATGTGTTAAAGCAGCACGCCCCCAGATTCATGCTAATTTTCATGAAAATTTTGAAAATGTATTTGAATGTATAATATTGTGAAATAACCAAAAGGAAGCAATTTACACATTATCAATGGCACTTACAACCCACTTAAATTACCAAAAAGTGGTCAAAATATGCATAAATAGCCCTTACGGCGTTAGTAACGCAGTAGAAATATACTTGTAAATACCGACAAATCAGTCATTAACCGCACATAACATAAACAAAATATTACTTGAATCTTGAATCATTTTACTTTTCCTAAAATCTAGTATATATTTCTCAAGTTTGATTTTATTGAAATATTTTGACTCATCTGGAGGCATGCAGCTAACAAAGTTTGTTGAAATTGTTCCCCTTGGGTAAATAGTGTTCCGTAATGGAGTCACAAGTTTTATATCGATTATAGTGAAATTACAAAAAACACACGAAACATAATCCAGGAGACTTAACTTTGACCTTAAACGACATTTAACATGACCAAATGACAATAATAACGATGTCATATTTCTGCATAATTTGCCTTGCAATAGTTCTCAATTGGGCTATCTCGGGTCATCCTGACTTTTCTGGATGGTACCATGATTTTAAGACTCGCAAAACCTCTTGTGTTTCTTCATTATACTGTGATATTCATTTGTTTGAAAATCGTCACGGGAAATGTTTAACTTTATTTAACCCTTTCATTTCATTAAATGATGTTACGTCTTTTTCTATATCCTAAAAAAAAACGGTCTAATACATGAATGTAAAGTAACCTTTAATTTCAGTTATTAAATGGTTAGATCTACAATGTGCACATTCTCCATAAGTACATGTATTTCAAATATTGATATATAACCAAAAAGTGTATCATTTGGATATTTTGATAAAATATTGCTTGAAAAAAAAAAGTTGGTTAAGTTCAATGGGATATAGAATGAACATTCATATGATGAGTAATATTGTGTTCTAGAACAATTTATTATCTTATATATAAATAAATCTAACACAGGATGTGTCTCACTATGGCAAATATTTTTCATGTACATATATAATTTTTTCATGGTTAGTTGTAATAACTTATAACTCGTACTTGATACAATGAGCGTAATTATTCTTTCTATTACAGACCTTCCCTTATATATCAATACGGTACGGGCGGAAAGTGAGAGAGAAAGAGAGAGAGAGAGAGAGAGAGAGAGAGAGAGAGAGAGAGAGAGAGAGAGAGAGAGAGAGAGAGGTTTAAGAAGAAAAGATTTATTTCATATGTATATATATAATATATATGTATATATATTAAATAATCAAATTATATTACATATGAGAATCTATTCTCTTCCTGTATGGATAAATGTGCTATATACTCGTACTATCGTAAAATCAACACAGTGGTTGAAAACGAAATGATGTAGCCGTTTATCAAAGTGTACCTCACCTGACAACGTTGCTATTTACACCTGTCCCACAGATAATGATGTAGAAAACAAAACGATTTCCTTGTTAACATTCATCCGCACCAAAACTCCTACATTACATGAATCAGTGGTTGTTACAGAAGTTACTGAATGAAGTCCCATGTCCTGTATTGTTACTATGAGACTTACAACAGCTCATCCATTAGTGGAAATGTACAAGAAAATAATTCAAGTTTAAGTTTATATAAATAAATATTTCGTTTGGAATAATTAAAATCACATTTATCACGTTCTGTTTGTAATTTAAATGTTCCCCATATTACAGTATAAAAGGGACAGTGGTTCGTCGAGATAACATAAGATTGCAATCTGTAATTTATGACCGACCCACTGCATAACACTTGATTAAACAGCGACGTAGTCAACCAGAAATATATCATTTACGATACGCAGTAAGCCAATATTTTTTATACCTTTTAAATTCATTCTCGTTATAAATATTCTGTTTTTTTACAAATTACTGTTCATTTAAAAAAAACAAAAAAAAATATGAAGGAAAAATATTATTCTTTTGGGAGGAGTGCTTTTATTTTCCCCAGACAAAAGCAGGGTTTGGTTTTGGGAATTTTTTTTTTTTTTTTTACTTTATTTTGAAACATTTCAGGGTTTTTTGATCAAATGTATTAATGTGTTTGTATTTGTTTTGAGGCAATATACATGTATACATAAGTTTATGTGTTACTGTATATATTTCAGTGGAGAACGACACGGATATTTAGCATGTATATAAATATGATCTTATAGTGATAAAACAACGGGGTAATCAACAACTGAATCTTTGACACTTAAATGTTATACTACCGCCAATCATATTCATGTTTTTTTTTTTTTTTTTTTTTTTTTCAATTTTGTAAGTTTCATATCAATAAAACTTGGTATGTATCAGTATCAAGTATTTGAATAATTTGTTTTGTATACAAGGTGGAAAATGTATAAAAAACGTTGAATGCGTAACATTTATTCATTTTTATATTAAATCACAATATGTTTACAAACATTATTTATCAAATGAATATTTCCATATTTATATTTTATCATGATAATAACATTACGTCATTCGTGGCATTGTTAAAGAAACGCGACACTATGTGGCATTGTTAAAGAAACGCGACACTATGTGGCATTGTTAAAGAAACGCGACACTATGTGGCATTGTTAAAGAAACGCGACACTATGTGGCATTGTTAAAGAAACGCGACACTATGTGGCATTGTTAAAGAAACGCGGCACTATATGTGGCATTGTTGAAGAAACGCGGCACTATGTGGCATTGTTGAAGAAACGCGGCACTATGTGGCATTGTGGAAGAAACGCAGCACTATGTGGCATTGTGGAAGAAACGCGGCACTATGTGGCATTGTGGAAGAAACGGGGCACTATGTGGCATTGTTAAAGAAACGCGGCACTATGTGGCATTGTTGAAGAATCGCGGCACTATGTGGCATTGTGGAAGAAACGGGGCACTAGGCGATCTAACGCTGTTTCTAATATTATTCCCTGCGGTCTGGAGACCGCAGGGTATTGGTACGCGTTTAACTTTTGAGGCATGGAGGAGCACGTGACCTGTTTTCGGTACATGGAGGAGCATGTGATCTGTAAACCGTACATGATTGGTTAATTGACCTTTTCGAAAACCTGGCTAAATACCGTTTGCCGGTACGTTACGGATTTACCTCTAAGGAATAAGTCAGAATAACACCTAATTAAGAACAAAAAACTATTACGTGATATTTCTAATTTTCTATAATTATTTTACCGTTTAAGGTGGAACACTTGAATGATGTGTTTGAGAATTATCAACGGTTTTTTAATAATTATGTATCTCAAATTTTACAATAAATTGTTTATACTTCGACCTTCTCCGGTCATCAACGGTCACCATTCTTCTACATTGATCGATTATTGTTAACTATATTCCTGAAACAAACGTTTATTTATCCCCCCCCCCCCCCCCCAAAAAAAAAAAAAAAAAAAATAATAATATAATAATAATTAAAAAAACAACAAAAAAAAAAAAAAAACAACAAAAAAAACAATGTTGAAAATAGTTAAATGAAATATCTTTATATCATTAAAAATGTTCCCCGCAGGAAACCATTTTACTTGTACAATTATTGACTAGTGAGCCATTGAATATGATGTGATATTCACCGGCAGATGACATATTGACAATAAAAAAATCACAAAACGTTCAAACTTATATACATGCACAAATTTCGCCTCGTTGTAAAGACGCACATGTTAGGCGTGCAACGACAACGCGAACGCTGCGCATACAAAAATAATGCAAGGTTATACTCATCATTGCGGTGTTAGTAGCCTTTAAGTATAATAGTATAGTAATGATATTTTAATCGAGAAATATGCCATAAAGAACAAAAAGCAACAATCAATTTTAATTAACACGCGTAATAAACAGACTACAGTGTATTATCATTAAATATGAGTCTCAACTCGGAAAATCTAATTCAGCCAGTGAGTATGATACTACGCCCAGTGAATATGACTTTATAAAAAGTTCTGTTGACTACTGTTTGGACCAATGAGATTGCAACTATATTTAGATTTTGATATTTACAAGACAAGAATAGGGTAGTAACAAACAAATTGAGTTAATTGAGATTTCAATGTGCATTATATAAACACTATGATTCAGAGTCAACTCGTCCCCTGGTCAACTCGTCCTCTGGTCAACTCGTCACCTGTTTGGTCAACTCGTCCCTTGGACAACTCGTCCCCTGGTCAACTCGCCCCCTACTCGTCCCCTATATTTATTATTATTTGTTTTTCATATATTCCATAAATTATTATAGACTGTTAAAATATATTATAAAATGACTGAATTGGACACATTTTGCCGCTTTTTGTATGCGAATATTTGGAGTTTTTTTATCTAATAATAAGTATATCTATGCATAATAATGATTTAAATTACAAAAAAAAAAAAAAAACACGAAGACGATCAATAGCAACAAATTTAATGTATAAAAACATGTTTCATGTGCAATGATAAAATATCATATATTATGTCTTTTTTGTCAATATTATGTCATATATATTCACTTTCACTTTCATTGTTTTTTTGCATGCACATATTTCATTGTCTATTTTTTTCAGCCTTCCCATTCAGTCTTCTATGCCATCCTATAAAATAATAGAAGTATATTACAATACCAATAAGATAGGCATGGTCAACTATAATAGATATATATATCTTTTTAAAGCGGTGATGTATGAATCCATGAATGCATTTCTCAAAATTCGCTACAATTTTGTCTAAGACATATTTATTTATGTATGAGCAGTATGACTGATACCGTGTATACAGTCTAAAAATCCAAAGAGTTGGACCTAATTTCAGATTTTAGTTTTAATTAACATTAAAAATCCGATTGATTAAACATTAATTGAATGTTAGCAAACTTACCTGTCTTTGTAGTTTTACATCAAAGCTATGCACATGCGCTTAGATAAAGATCATTAAAATTTTACGTAAAAAAGACGCTATTTTATTAAATGTTTCGATATCAATCAAATTCATTATTAATTTTACATAAAAGAACTATTTAAAGATGCGAATATTTGGAGTTTTTTTATCTAATAATAAGTATATCTATGCATAATAATGATTAAATTACAAAAAGAAAAAAAAACACGAAGACGATCAATAGCAACAAATTTAATGTATAAAAACATGTTTCATGTGCAATGATAAAATATCATATATATATGCTTTTTTGTCAATATTATGTCATATATATTCACTTCACAGCTTTCATTTGTTTTTTGCCCATGCACATATTTCATTGTCTATTTTTTTCAGCCTTCCCATTCAGTCTTCTATGCCATCTATAAAATAATAGAAGTATATTACAATACCAATAAGATAGGCACTGGTCAACTATAATAGATGTATATATCTTTTTAAAGCGGTATGTATGAATCCATGAATGCATTTCTCAAATTCGCTACAATTTTGTCTAAAGACATATTTATTTATGTATGAGCAGTATGACTGATACCGTGTATACAGTCTAAAAATCAAAGAGTTGGACCTAATTTCAGATTTTAGTTTTTAATTAACAATTAAAAATCCGATTGATTAAACATTAATTGAATGTTAGCAAACTTACCTGTCTTTGTAGTTTTATATCAAAACTATGCACATGCGCTTAGATAAAGATCATTTAAAATTTTACGTAAAAAAGACGCGCTATTTTATTAAATGTTTCGATATCAATCAAATTCATTATTAATTTTACATAAAAGAACTATTTAAAGACATTGATTTACAAGATAATAGTGACGAATAGATCGAAAGTAGGGGACGAGTTGACCATATTAGGGACGAGTTGACTCTTTGAGGACGAGTTGACTAAAAGTAGGGGACGAGTTGACCAAAAAGGTGACGAGTTGACCTGAGGACGAGTTGACCAGGGGACGAGTTGACCGGATTGCAACACTATCTACATCTTAAAATATTACAACAAGATGAATCCAAACATAATCCTAAATTCATATAGCAGGGTTAGTAAATGTTTTTCTGTGTGTATTATATAATGTGCACTTTGTTACACGGAAATTTTGTTTACTAATTGAAGATAAAATTGCTATTGACTAGAAGCTAGATGGGTTACGTTAATTTGAAAATTGATTATTATCAGAATTTTGTTTACGTTTGTTTATAAATCTAAGAGTTGTAGAATTATGCCTTTTGTAGATCCGTTTTTGCTTTTTGATTAATTGAATATTCTAGTATCATTCAAACCCAAGTCCATATGGCATTAGGTCCATGTGGTCTCGAAACGCTGCCGTTGATCCATACATGAGATGAGGGCAACACAAACTTATTTATGGTCAAGTACGTAACGCTAAAAACTGCAACTTTTACTTTTCACCCTTCTGCAATTTACGTGAAATCAAAATTCTTATAATTGGCGTCCGCGCCGAAGCGCGGCGCCCTTATGGAATGAAATCAGATTTTGTGAAAGGGCGACAGCAACTTCTCGAGCCTTTTAGTCGGTCATAATAAAAGCCGATAATTCCGATCGGTATGAGGGTGCTTGATTAAAATCAAAGTGCTGCAGCACTGAATGCGACGGACATGCAACCGGGGAGACATTTAGGGATTTTTTAGAAAAAAAAAAAAAAAAAAAAAAAAAAAAAAAAAAAAACAATATATAACAGAGAAAATTTGTTCCATACAAGTTCGAGATTTGTAGAGCAATATATTTTGTGTCCCAAATTGATATATTTCAGATTTTCTACTTTCAAGCACTTAAATACAGAATGAAATTTATGCCTAAAAAACTCTGGTCAAACTTGTAAATCAGTGTCCTTATCGATTTATTCTAAGAAATGATATGTAAATAGAAAAAAAACTATCAAACGAAATATTTCTAGAATAAATCCAGGCAAATAAACTTCAAACATAATACATTATACATTTGAGAATGCTATTTAGAATTGCTTCGTGTTATATCATAGTGGGCATACAGACAATAAAATATAAGTCATTTGTATTTTTTTTTCTTGGATATGTCTCATTAAAAAAAAATTGGTTAAAATCATCAGCAATTAATAGTGTATTTCTTAGATTTTTTTATTTACAAGGTAAAGATGTAGAGGCCAGAGCACATCGTTTTTATTTTAATTTAAATGTCACTTAAGCACTACAGTGTTTAGTTGTCCTTTTCAACTTCACACTAAATTCCATTTTTCAACTTGTTTGCTTCTTACAATTGTATAGAATTTCTTAAAGTATTGCATGTAATCCGCTGGTTTATTAATTACATGTATACTTCCTAATCGCCTGTCCAAAAATCAGAACCGGTGAAGCAGAATCTATTTTTAGAATAGCGAAGGTTAACTCATATCATGACCTAGTAAAATATGTAAACAAACCACAAGAATCGGAAGTAGAACTGATATTATAACTTCCTTACCATGAAAGACTACATGGCGGTAAAGTGTCTTACATGCATTTTCAAAAATAGATATTTATACTAGCCATTGTACTGTATCTAATATATTAATCACTGCTGAATATTCAGCTAAACCCGCGGTATGAGTCACGAAAATAGTTCTTCTTTTATTAATGCGCGAGTTATCCTTGAGTCAGGAAAACTTTTGATTTGTTAATAATAATGTTTTGTATAATGTAGAAATATTTTTTCCTACTAATAATGTCTTGGAACTCAGAGGTTACACCTTTATTGTAGTATAATTTGCTGTCCTACTTTTTCGACAGCGGTAAAATCGTTTCAGCAGTAATTTGCATATTGCGCAATAATACTACGGGACTACAACGTTTTTATCAATAATATACGTTCATATTTTAACTTGGATAACTTAATTTGAAAATTGAAAAGGCTAAATATGGAAGACATTAAGATATCCAGACAAAGTATGGGAGTTTTTGAAGGATCAAATTCATGAACTATTTCTTGGGCTGTTAATTGGTTTAGGACACATTGCGCGATGTGTAGCCAACGAAATCCATGTGTAGATGACTTATGCTCTGAACGCGCCTGAGGGGCGCGTCCGTCGCAAAAAAATGTTCTCGATATGTACAATGAATAGCGAAACTGGAGAATTTCGCAATGCATTATGAAATAACCCTTTTCCGTCTCTATTTTTTTCATTTTGTAGTACACAGTGGGTTAGATGATGAGTTGATGACCTTAACATTTCCGAAAATCTATTTATAGAGGGATGTATTGCTATCGGTAATTCCCCGGTCTCTCCCGGTTTATTTTGACCGGGAAATTTACTAGTTTGACCGGCGAATAGTATCACACGTTTATTGTCCGGTCTCTCCCGGTTCTGGAGTAGATGTTTGATATCACAAATATTTTTCAGATAAATAAGCTTTTTTCCCAGAATGAATGTTTGTCACTTAGTTTGGTTACAATAATTAATAAACATAGATCAACTCTCAAATTTATTGATTATTATTATACATAAACATACAATTCCAAAAAAAAACACCAACAGCAACAACAACATATAGCATGTTTCATTTTATCTATATGAGATAAAAACAATAAATATTTACAATAATTGAGAAAAAGGTACATTTTTATGGTATTAATATGACACTATCAACTTTGAAACATTTTATCTAATTTGTTATTCGTGTTAAGTAAAGATGCCGAATTACAAATCAGATTTTATCAATTATTCAATTGATTGATAATTTAAAAAATGATAAAAAAAAATACAAATGTACATGGTTTAAGAATAAACAATATTATATATTGAAAGATTAAGCATAATTTACTGACTTTTTCCAGTTAAGTTTTGACTTATAATCGTCGGTCAATATGACAATTGAATTCTTAAAATTTATTTTACAATTTTAATAAAAAAAGAGTAGTAAACGTAAAAACTCAGTATTAAAATAGCACATAAAACACAAAAAAGAGAGGAAAACAATATTCATAAAATCTGTATTTTTTATATTAAAATAGATATTACAATTATTGTATAATAAACAATTATGCTCAACATGATCAACATGGTAATATAACCAGTGTCATATTTTTACTAAGTGTGAACAGATACCTTAAGAGGGGCTCTTCGCTAATAGCGATAACATAATAAGAGACAATTCCACAAGTGTGGTGTTGATCATGCGTTACACATGATTGTATACATGTATATCCGTTGCTATTAATAATCACGATCATAAAGAAATAACAAGTAATATTCTAATCTCTAGCATGCCAATCAAAGTTCATAATGAACAATGTCTTTCGTCCGTTCATTCTGGTAAAAACCAATTAACCATTGAAAAGTTTATCAGAATATCTTGTCATCATATGTCTACTAGTTCATCTTCACTTTCTGCATTTCTTGCTTGGACGCCCTTTGATGCTTTGCATCAATGCTTTTCTTGTTATCAAACTTTAATACAAATAATACAAATTAAACCATTGTACATTTCTGTCAATTTTGATACAAAATTTGCCACCTTTTGCTCATTTATGTACATGTTAACAGAATTTATATCAACCAAGTGTCCACTTTTTTGTTACTGATTATATATAAGATAATCTGAATAAGTGAGATACTGTTTGAACAACCACAACAAAAGAACAATAAATATAAGTATTCTCGGGTACAATATGCTAAAAGAATGAACAAAACGTTCATATGTTTCAATGGGTTTTGCGATCGTTTAACAATGATTGCCATTCTTGTCATTATATGTTACATTTTTTTCATCTATTTTCAGTGTCCAAGTTAAAGAACTTTTGTTATTTTACTAACTGGTCAAACAAGCTGGCGTCATTTGACGCCAGATTTGACATCCGGGACATCAATGTAACGCTGTGCTCACATCTTATCTATGCTTTCGCAAAAATTGACACATCAAATGTTAGACTTTCTGCGTCCCAAAATGACGACGACAATGGCCAACTTGTCAACAAGAAAGGAAGATATTTCGACTTTAATAAGCTGAAGATAGAACATCCGAACTTAGTGACACTTTTATCAATAGGCGGTGCTAGTGCCGGAAGTGGGGGATTTATATCAATTGTTCGTTCACCACAGACGATGCAATTATTCTCCAGAAATGTAGCGATATATCTGAGGGATCGTGATTTCGATGGTATCGATATCGATTGGGAGTGGCCGGACGATATATACCGACACAAATATACGCAATTGTTGAAGGTATTTTTGACTTGTTGTGTTTTTACTTTTAAATCTTTCTTTCACCCTTACTAATAAAAACAATGACTAGAAGCTTTCAAAGTCTCTCACTGTCCTGATCATGTTCATTTTCAGGTTTTTACTTTCTCTCACACCTTTTACTAACACACCCGACGCGCACAATTTCGAATCCTGCCTATAACACTCGCGAGAGGGGTTGGCAGTACTCAGAGATAGATAGATAGATATATTTAACGGGTTACACCGTTATGGCCTGCCTTGTCAAACTTATTTTAACGTCATACGAATCGATTATATTAACAGCCGATGTGATAGTAATTAATGTCGACAGTAAATAACACTATTGACCTTGATAACATGCTTTACTAAATACCACATTTATAAAATGGTATTTTACTCTAACGTTAGAGATATATCTAGAAATGTAAGCAGAGCATAGTTTAAATCTGCACATTTGTTTATCGATGAATTTACCATTATAACATATCACTAAACTTCCAATCAAAACATTGATGTTTATTTTTCATTGTAATCATGTTACCTATAATACATGAATCAAAACAGCAATACCGTACAAATGTCCTAAGATATCATAAGAGGTGGGGGGGGGGGAATCCGGGATCGCCTATAGAAAAGCCGGGACGCGGGATGGTATTAAACATATAGTAATCCCGGGAATTGACCACCTACTCTCGGTGTTTTAATAGTCAATAATAATAATAATAATAATATTATTATTATTATAATTTAAATGTTTTTGTAGAGATTTCCGAATCAGTTTGATTTGTAGTAGTTATAAAAAATCTTTAAAAATAATGTATTTTTTGACAGACAAAAGCGTTAATTAATTGACCTCACAATGTCACACACACAATATATAATTATTTAATATTGTAAGTACATGTTATGGCAATGGAAGTCGTTGTATATTGGGCATCAAGAGTGCTAATATGCAATAAGAAAAAGTAAACACAAGTTGTCAATCAATTCACCAAGAAAAGCCGGATCGTATCAAAAAATATAGGGATTCCGGAAATTGACCAGTCTAAGAAGATAATTTTTCAGATAAGCCGGGATCGTATTAAAACATAGGGATCCCGGGAATTAACCAGTTCAAGAATATAGTTTTCAGAAAAGCTGGGATTGTATTAAAACATATAGGGATCCCGGAAATTGGCCAGTTCAAGATTATAGTTTCAGAAAAGCCGGGATCGTATTAAAACATATAATATAGGGTTCCCGGGAATTGACCAGTTCAATAATTTAGTTTTCAGAAAAGCCGGGATCGTATTTAATTAGGCATTTATTTATAAGTATTGTGATTTCCGCATTTTAAGTTTGTTAATAAATAGCTCTTAATATATCCTAAGTTAAATTCATTTAATGTTCATTACATACAATAAAAAATTAACGTTAAATCCCCTTTTATTACGACAATAATCAACACAAATCTAGTTTATTAGTTTTCCCTCTATATCTAATACGATCCCGGATCCCGGGATTCCCCCCATCTCTATAATTGACGCCGCTTTTGACCAATTTAATTTTGTAAATGCTTAGTAATGAATACTAACACAGAAAAATAGTTTATCATCGTTAATCAAGTTTCAAAACAACCATTACAAAAATTAAATAAAATGTGTCCCAAGAATTGCCATGCAAATAGTGACTTAACTGGCCAATTTTGTGTCTGTTTACCTTATTAGCACGTATAAAGTTCAATTGAGAACACCGTCATTCTCGGTAAATGTTAAAGACTTGCAAGAAATTAAATAAATTCAAATGTACTATATCTGTATAATTATGCGATAATTGTCATGTTATGCGTTATTTTGTAAGTAACTCACCGCTCTACATATTTTCCCCTGCCTTTATTTGTAAAAATACATTGTCGTCTGGCATTTTTATCTTAATAGCCTAAAATAATTTTAATGCAGGCCCGAAGACTACGAAATATAACTGTAACATTCTTCCTTATTAAGACGAAACACTTGATAAAAAGTTATTTGATTTTTTAAATATTTTAGCCAAGACTTAATTAGAGTATCCATCTATCTTCCATGACTTTTGCAGCTATATTTAAAACCGATCTACATACTGTAATTTATATAAAATATAAAGTATGCTTTATTTGTCTGTTTTTAAATTCCTGTGTCGCATCGTTTGCATTTTAAGATACTAGTTTGATCGTGTGTAATGATACACTTTTTGATTGATTGAAAATCCACACTGGTTTTGTTTTTTCCTTTCTTGCAAATGATACCTGTCTCCAAAGAAGTGACAATTAAACAATTTATTTATTACATTACATGATTACTATTTGTCTGCATTTAAAGGGTGAAAAAAAAACCGAAGTAAAATGTACTCAAAAGACATACATGTATGATTGGTACCTTAACTTTGATTTTATATGTAAATATATTTACCTCATCGCTCATCGAAACACGGATATTTGCTTATGACAATATATATCATACATTATCCTTATTAAACCTTTTCACTGAACATAGAATTTGTACACACATTAATTTGCCTAGCACAAAAACTTGCCGATTGAAAGACAGCAAAGTGACATAACTGCCTGTGAAAGAACCTAGCTGACTAACCCTTATTTAAGGTTTTTTTAAGTTATTGGATTATTCTGCGAGACATTCCAGACTGAGATATGTCCTTGATTTTTCTTTTACATTAATTTTACACTATTTTAAAGAACCCTTGAAACGTTTTAAAAAAATGTACAATTTTAATAAAAAGCATTTTTCAAAAAATAAATATTTGTAATCAAAAGTATAAAAATCTGGGAAAAAAAAGTGATTTCCCCCCGGGAAACATTTTAATTTTACCCAAAAAAAATTTTCAAGAAGGGGAATTTTCGACTCGGTTTTTATTGATCTGTAAAAGGGGGAAAAATGAATTCGTGCAACATCCATCAGCCTTCCTTTGGGGAAAACCCGGGTTGGGCGGTAATTAGTAGTGGGTGGTAAACAAAGATCCCCATGGGCCAGAAAAAAATAAAAAACACTGAAATGAGGGAAAGGGGCCCAAATTTTAAAAACAAAGCAAAATAAGCCTTCTTTTCATAATTTGAAATAAATTTAATTTTTTTAAGATAATGGGCTTTTATTTTTAAAAGAAGGGACGTTTCCCCGAGTTTAAAAAACGGATTGCTCATCTCTATTGCTGTTGCTGTCGGAGAAGAAACTATTACAAATTCATACAACATTTCTTCAATATCCAGGTAACCGTCTGTATATTTTAATTTATTTTATAACCTTTTTAAGCTCACCAGAGCCGAAGGCTCAGAGTGAGCTATTAGTATCAAAGGGGAATGCTCCGGCGTCCGTCGTCCGTCGTCATGCGTCAACAATCGTCTTCTACTCTGAAACTACTGGGCAGATTTACTTCAAATTTGGTCTGTAGCATCCTTGTGACAGTCACACTTGAATTTGCTCATGTCATTCCAATTGGCCCCTTTTAGGGGTCAGCAGAGCTAAAAATAGAAAAACCTTTAAACATCTTCTACAGAACTATTTGATGGATGATCACCAAACTTTGTCTGTAGCATTCTTGGGTAGTCTTTTATCAAGTTTGCTCATATTAATTTGATTGGCCCCTTTTAGGGGTCTCTAGGGCTCAAAATAGAAATACCTTTAAACATCTTCTTCTACAGAACTAATGGATGGATGATCACCAAACTTTGTCTGTAGCATTCTTGGGTAGTGTTTTATCAAGTTTGCTCATATGAATTTGATTGGCCCCTTTTAGGGGCCGCTAAAGCTAAAAATAGAATAACCTTAAAACGTCTATTTCTACAGAACTAATTGATGGATAATCACCAAATTTTGTCTGTAGCATTCTTAGGTAGTCTTTTATCAAGTTTGCTAATATTATTCTGATTGGCCCCTTTTAGGGGTCTCTAAGGCTAAAAAAAGAAAAACCTTTAAACATCTTCTCCTACAGAACTAATTGATGGATGATCACCAAACTTTGTCTGTAGCATTCTTGGATAGTGTTTTATCAAGTTTGCTCATATTATTTTGATTCGCCCCTTTTAGGGGCCGCTAAAGCTAAAAATAGAAATACTGTTAATTGTCTATCTCTAGAGAACTAGTTGATGGATGATCACCAAACTTTGTCTGTAGCATTTTTAAGTAGTCTTTTATCAAGTTTGCTAATATTATTTTGATTGGCCCCTTTTAGGGGCCGCAAAAGCTAAAAATAGAAATGCCTTTAAATGTCTATTTCTACAGAACTAATTGATGGATGATCACCAAATTTTGTCGACAGCATTCTCGGGTAGTGTTTTATCAAGTTTGCTCATATTAATTTGATTGGCCCCTTTTAGGGGCCTCTAAAGCTAAAAATAGAAATAAAGTTAAATGTCTATTTCTAGAGAACTAATTGATGGATAATCACCAAACTTTGTCTGTAGCATTTTTGGGTAGTCTTTTATCGAGTTTGCCAATATTATTTTGATTGGCCCCTTTTAGGAGCCGAAGGCTAAAAATAGAAATACCTTTAAATGTCTATTTCTACAGAACTAATTGATGGATAATCATCAAACTTTGTCTGTAGCATTCTTAGGTAGTCTTTTTATCAAGTTTGCTAATATTATTTTGATTGGCCCCTTTTAGGGGTCTCTAGGGCTAAAAATAGAAAAACCTTTAAACATCTTCTCCTACAGAACTAATTGATGGATGATCACCAAACTTTGTCTGTAGCATTCTTGGGTAGTGTTTTATCAAGTTTGCTCATATTATTTTGATTCGCCCCTTTTAGGGGCCGCTAAAGCTAAAAATAGAAATACTGTTAATTGTCTATTTCTAGAGAACTAATTGATGGATGATCACCAAACTTTGTCTGTAGCATTTTTGGGTAGTCTTTTATCAAGTTTGCTAATATTATTATACCCCCGCACAACAAAGTTGTAAGGGGGGTATACTGGAATCAGATTGTCCGTCCGGCCGTCCGGCCGTCTGGCTGTCCGGCGTCCGTCGGTTTTTTCTTGTCCGCCCAATAACTTAAGATTCCTTTGACCCACAGTCTTCATATTTGGCATGGAGGTTAGTCGTGATAAGTAGATGACCCCTAGTGATTTTGAGGTCACCAGGTCAAAGGTCAAGGTCACAGGGGCCTTGACTTCAAAAAGCTTGTCCGCCCAATAACTTAAGATTCCTTTGACCCACAGTCTTCATATTTGGCATGGAGGTTAGTCATGATAAGTAGATGACCCCTATTGACTTTGAGGTCACCAGGTCAAAGGTCAAGGTCACAGGGGCCTTGACTTCAAAAAAGCTTGTCCGCCCAATAACTTAAGATTCCTTTGACCCACAGTCTTCATATTTGGCATGGAGGTTAGTCATGATAAGTAGATGACCCCTATTGATTTTGAGGTCACCAGGTCAAAGGTCAAGGTCACAGGGGCCTTGACTTCAAAAAGCTTGTCCGCCCAATAACTTAAGATTCCTTTGACCCACAGTCTTCATATTTGGCATGGAGGTAAGTCATGATAAGTAGATGACCCCTATTGATTTTGAGGTCACCAGGTCAAAGGTCAAGGTCACAGGGGCCTTGACTTCAAAAAGCTTGTCCGCCCAATAACTTAAGATTCCTTTGACCCACAGTCTTCATATTTGGCATGGAGGTTAGTCATGATAAGTAGATGACCCCTATTGATTTTGAGGTCACCAGGTCAAAGGTCAAGGTCACAGGGGCCTTGACTTCAAAAAGCTTGTCCGCCCAATAACTTAAGATTCCTTTGACCAACAGTCTTCATATTTGGCATGGAGGTTAGTCATGATTAGTAGATGACCCCTATCGATTTTGAGGTCACCAGGTCAAAGGTCAAGGTCACAGGGGCCTTGACTTCAAAAAGCTTGTCCGCCCAATAACTTAAGATTCCTTTGACCCACAGTCTTCATATTTGGCATGGAGGTTAGTAATGATAAGTAGATGACCCCTATCGATTTTGAGGTCACCAGGTCAAAGGTCAAGGTCACAGGGGCCTTGACTTCAAAAAGCTTGTCCGCCCAATAACTTAAGATTCCTTTGACCCACAGTCTTCATATTTGGCATGGAGGTTAGTCATGATAAGTAGATGACCCCTATTGATTTTGAGGTCACCAGGTAAAAGGTCAAGGTCACAGGGGCCTTGACTTCAAAAAGCTTGTCCGCCCAATAACTTAAGATTCCTTTGACCCACAGTCTTCATATTTGGCATGGAGGTTAGTCATGATAAGTAGATGACCCCTATCGATTTTGAGGTCAAAGGTCAAGGTCACAGGGGCCTTGACTTCAAAAAGCTTGTCCGCCAATAACTTAAGATTCCTTTGACCCACAGTCTTCATATTTGGCATGGAGGTTAGTCATGATTAGTAGATGACCCCTATCGATTTTGAGGTCACCCAGGTCAAAGGTCAAGGTCACAGGGGCCTTGACTTCAAAAAGCTTGTCCGCCCAATAACTTAAGATTCCTTTGACCCACAGTCTTCATATTTGGCATGGAGGTTAGTAATGATAAGTAGATGACCCCTATCGATTTTGAGGTCGCCAGGTCAAAGGTCAAAGGTCACAGGGGCCTTGACTTCAAAAAGCTTGTCCGCCCAATAACTTAAGATTTCTTTGACCCACAGTCTTCATATTTGGCATGAAGGTTAGTCGTGATTAGTAGATGACCCCTATTGATTTTGAGGTCACCAGGTCAAAGGTCAAGGTCACAGGGGCCTTGACTTCAAAAAGCTTGTCCGCCCAAAAACTTAAGGTTCCTATGACCCACAGTCTTCATATTTGGCATGGAGGTTAGTCATGATTAGTTAATGATCCGTATTGATTTTGAGGTCACTGGGTCAAAGGTCAAGGTCACAGGGACCTTGTCAAAATAAAGCTTTTCCCCAATGCCTGTCCAGAGTGTATTGATTTTGACATTTTCACATTTGAAGCATGTAGAATACATAACTTAGCAATGCACTGGCTTAGTCACCTCAGATTTGGCAGGGTGGTTGTCCTTGTGTTCTAAATGGCCACTGTTGATTCTGACAAAGTGGTATGCGGGGGTATTCACGCCATGATAGAGGCAGTTCTAGTTTTGATTGGCCCCTTTAAGGGACCGCAAAAGCTAAAAATAGAAATACCTTTAAATGTCTATTTCTACAGAACTAATTGATGGATGATCACCAAATTTTGTCGACAGCATTCTCGGGTAGTGTTTTATCAAGTTTGCTCATATTGATTTGATTGGCCCCTTGTAGGGGCCTCTAAAGCTAAAAATAGAAATAAAGTTAAATGTCTATTTCTAGAGAACTATTTGATGGATGATCACCAAACTTTGTCTGTAGCATTTTTAGGTAGTCTTTTATCGAGTTTGCCAATATTAGGTTGATTTGCCCCTTTTAGGGGCCGCAAAAGCTAAAAATAGAAATACCTTTAAATCCATTTCTACAGAACTAATTGATGGATGATACCAAACTTTGTCTGTAGCATTCTTGGGTAATCTTTTATCAAGTTTGCTCACATTAATTTGATTGGCCCCTTTTAAGGGTCTCTAGGGCTAAAAATAGAAAAACCTTTAAACATATCCTACTTCAGAATAAATTGATGGATGATCAACAAACTTGTCTGTAGCATTCTTGGGTACTCTTTTATCAAGTTTGCTTATATTAATTTGATTAGCCCCTTTTAGGGACCACTAAAGCTAAAAATAGAAAAAAAAACCTTCTAACATCATTTCCTACTGAAATAATTGATAGATGATCACCAAACTTTGTAGCATTCTTAGGTAGTCTTTTATCAAGTTTGCTAATATTAATTTAATTAGCCCTGTTTAAGTTAAAGCTTAAATGTCCCAGGTCATGGCATTTCTTCAAATTATTGTTTAAACATATTCTCAAGTTTAATATGAGAATATATTGACATTCCAACACTGAAAAGCAGTTGTTGCTGGTTAGCGACTCAGGGCCATCATGGCCCTCTTGTTTGACATTTTCGGTTTGTTTGTCGTTTTAAATTAAAGTTTTTTTCTTAACACTGCACCTACAGTTTATTCTGACAACAGGTACATGTACTCGTAAACATACACAATTTTGTTTTAGTGGCCAGAAATAAGCCAGTGTTTGGTATGAAGGGAGTTTTAATCTTCTGTTGGATGTCATTGATTAAAAGAAAAGGTTTACTGGTCACATAAACCCTTTGATAGTTTCCTACAGCTCATCTCGTTTCCATTTGAAATAAAATTGTTAAGTGGTTTAATTGTCTTCATGCAAGTTTTCTTTTATATTTAGGGATGTTGACTATATACAAATAATGGCGTATGATTTTCATGGACCCTGGAGTCATGTTACAAGTTTCTCTGCACCACTTTTTTCACGAATATCAAATCCCAGATTTAACACACAACTTAGTCAAGTAAGTTCTTATATTGCAGTTATAATTCAAGCACAGTGTCTGCTGCTTGCAAGTATTATGATATATTTTTTATGACCCACCAAGATTACTGATTCAAATACTTCAAATGTTTAGGTGCCGACACAAAAAAGAAAATATCTTAAATGATCATTCTTTGTCAAAATTTCTATCATCGACAACAACACAAATGTTTCTCTACAAATAAAACAACAATGTGGAGCAAGGCAACGATATACTAACCTGTTTGTTAGGACGGGGCATACACATTGTAGGTAGAGTCACGAACGTGGCATGGTTGTTGATTTATACAACCGTGTTGATGACGAAGTTGTACCTTTTAGCGATGAGTTTGATAAAATGGCAGCTTGATGTTGGCAGGGTGATGAAGTATTTTCGTTTCCCTAAGTTTACACACATATACTTATATCAAATATTCCATTAGGGATAAAGATGAATTAAGGTGGCATGTTATCTTGAAAAAATATAAGCAAGATTTATATATGATATTTTAGGCGTGGGCAGTAGACAGATGGATATCAGGAGGGGCTCCACGTAACAAGCTGATCATGGGTCTTACAAGCACGGCCACATCATTTACACTCAGTAATAGAACCCTAAATGATGTAGGATCCCCGGTGGATGGTCCAGGGAAAGCAGGGCCATACCTAGCCAATAAAGGACATGTGACCTATTATAGGGTATTAAAGTTCATCAGAAAACATGCATTTGTTGTTATTATTACTACAAATTGATGCAATTTGAAAGTTTTATTATGTTTTGATCTTGATATTCTCTTTCACGAAGGGAAAGTTTGTTTCAAATAACTTTATTGTTGTACAGAAATAGTTAAATTAAGCAATACATAGGGCATCTCTGATCTTTGTCTTCTAGAATCTAATAATAACTCTATACACTACTATACATTTTCTATTAATAAATCATTGGCAGCAATTATCAACGAACACAAAAAATGAAACGATATTCATAATTGCGGATATATCAAGACAATAACTAATTTAGAAACTAATGAACGAAACAATTCTTTACAAAGTTGTTGATAAAAGTATATAAATATCGTATCAGGCAGTCAATTCTTGCTAATGTCAAACATCAACCTTTTATACATTAAAGGTGTGTGAAATGATAAAGAATAATGCAATTCAGCGATGGGACTATGAACAAAAGATGGCATACGCATATTTAGATGACCAGTGGGTGGGGTATGGCAACCAAACAAGTATGAAAGAAAAAGTACGTATGATCGATACAGAAGATATAAATTATCGTGTTTGGAAGACAATTTAATAAATGTTTTATTGATAAACTCACTCAATTTGTCGTTCTGTCGTGTTGGTGCTGCGACATGGTGTATAGTATATAATTACATGACTGACAATCATTAAATAAACAGAGACGTAATGTTTGCTTAGCCTTGACTTATAAGTAACTTATGGATACATATAATTTATCGTCCCACAGTTAATTTAGTTGTATATGGTTATCAAAGACTACACAGATTTATTCATAGGTAAACGCATCTAAATACTTACAAGATTCTATTTATAATTGCCTCAAAAATAAACTATGACACTTGATTTCAGGTGAGGTTTGCTTACAGTCGAGGTATTGCCGGTGTCATGTTTTGGACACTTGACCAAGACGATTTTCTCGGACATTACTGCAATAAGGGAGAATACCCTCTTCTTACCGCAATATATAACGCTATAAATGAACTAGCACCAACACAGAGTCAATTTGTGGATGACGTCAGCACGAGTACCACACATTCTACAACGCCAATAGATTTCAGTCTTCATCATCGCACCAACAAAAACGGAATAAACTTTTATAAAATGGTTGACAATGGATCAGGGATTTTAGGATTCAGTCATGTGTTGCTATTATTTTGTTTAAAACTGTTTTTGTTGTCATGGTTAAATAAATAGACTGTCAGTCAAACAGCCAAATAAGGTATTCCGCTAGATATTTTCATATAGGTACTTATATCAGTTATTGATCATGTCAAAAACAAAAATGCTACCATTTAGCTGGTATATCTTGTAGATATAATGATGTATTCATTCTAAATTCTATTTTACATTACCAATTTTTGGTCAAAAAGTTTTATGTTTGTTTTCTCCGTCATATGACTAACTAGTATATGTTTATTTGACTATTTGAGCCGGGGGCTTTTTCATCTTTTCCTAACATAATTGTCTATGATGGAATTGTTAGAACGTGATAGAAGTAAGACATCATTGAATGCTGGATATTCTTATCTGATGTATATGCGTGAATGACGTTAAAAGTTTGATCTTTGTAGTTCAGGTTCATTCTGCTTTAAATAATTCTGCTTTAATTGTTATTTTTAGACTTGAGTGAATGCTAGTGAGTTTTAAAGTTTCTATTCATTGTACCCTGAGAATTTCATTGAATTCAAAGAGACATTGCATTACTATAAGTTATTAATTTTAAGAAAAATAAAAAATATATATGGTATATAATATAAAAGCATTGTATATTGAGAGTGTGCTTATTACTGGTAAATGATAACGTAAACACGTAAAGTAACACAAATTTATACTGTTTTTTTAATAACATTTATTTATAAAAATCCTTTTACAATTATTTATAGTATAAATTCGAATTATATAAGTCAATCCTGTGCTGAAGATAATTTTGCGTACCTTGGTTTAATATGATAAAAGGATTACATTTTATCCATATTATGATAATTTCCTTATTAACTTAAACTGACTTATCATACTAGAACATACAAATAATATACAACATAATAACACGTGGTAAAATTGTGGACAAGTTACTGTTACATATATTACAATTATTTATCATGATACATTGTAAGTAAGACGACTATTTAGTGTTGACGTTTTATCAGAGTAAATGATTGATTGGGTTGTACGTCACATCGACACAGTATAGGTCATATCGCGACGTTCCAGCTTTACTGGTGGAGGAAGACCTCAGGTGCCCCTCCGTGCATTATTTTCAGGCACGAGCGGGCACCTGAGTAGAACCACCGACGTTCCGTATCAGAGTAAAAACATAGGCAGTAAATCATCATTTTATATTGAATTCAGAATGTTTCATTGTCTTGTATAATACTGGAATGGTCGATCTCCTTATTAAAAGTATCATGCTTTACGATTTTGACCGGATCCACCAGCTTATCATATGTCATAATGCTTAATGTATCACTTCTTAATATATCAAAAATACAGTTTATTCTTCTTTAAAAAAAAAACAACAACAAAACACAATTGACAAAAAAGACAATGTCTCTATGGCATTTGACTGATACAGTAGGACGACCTCCAACATATCGGCCAGTCAATATAGAACCGTTCATATTTTGTAAAATATAACAATGTAGAATTCGAAATTATTTTCTTGAACGTTGAGTCAGTTGTTATTATATACATTCATCTATGTTACTATATTTGTATTTCAAAAGCACCTTATGTCATGTCACTTGAACGTTATTTAATAGATCAAATAAGGGAATCCTTAACAAATGACATAAAGGACAATGCTGTAAATTTTTCAGGCTCCCATGGATTGAGCCTATTCGAGAGCGAAAGTTGCTAATGCAAGATACCGCTCAATCAGAATTCGACATTTACACATGATAATTATAAACATCCGCAGATTTTTTTTAAAATGCACTTAAAATGCTTATGAAATATACAAAACCAGCTCTGTTCTTCTGATTCAAAACAATTTCAGAAAATCTTTTTGAAAATGGGCAATTAGTCATTTATCTATTTAATATCTTACAGTTATTATACTAATGAATATTTTACCACGGACATTTAACACTTCATTTAACTTGAAAGCAATGAAGCTCATTTCCAACCGCTGCGATCAGTTTACATTTTTTTCTATCAAAACACACAGCTCTCGGATTCTTTAACTTATACTCGTCTGAGATAATTTTTCCGAGTAACTTCCCATCAGGTGAAAGCTGCACAACATTATGTGAAGAAAAACCACTCACAATCACATTTCCAGTACCGTCTGTACAAATTCCCCAGGGACTTTTAAGCTCCTGTCCGTTATATTTCCACAACACGGTGCCATCTCTATCTATAGTTATTACACCTCTGTGAGCATCAACTATGTGTATCATTTTCCCATCATCACTCACGCATAGCTCACGTACACGTCCAAACATTTTGTTCCCTGTCTTTTCTGTCTTAATAACTTTTAAACATTGTCTATTCATCGTATAGATATAAACCTGGTCATTATCATTCCCAATCACCAATCGTCCGTCAATAACAGCTAAGCCTCTACACTCGTGATCAAATTTCAGAGAACGCGTTTTGGTGAGATGATTCTCTGTTGCAACAAACTGCACTGTTTTAATAATACTAAGGCTTACTGCAGCTTCTGAATTACTTATTTTGCAAACAGATGAAGGGCTACCAGACATTTCCAATGAATCTTTAACTTTGAAGTTCCCACTATCAACTAACTTCAAGTTTGTGTTTGATAGATCTGTAATCAAAATATTGCCCTTGTCAAGCACGCAGCTCGACCAAATGCTACATTCAAGTTCATCATCAATCATTTTCACATTCACGGTTGTTCTGTTTGAAATTTTGTAAAGTTCATGCTTCATGGTTGCACATTTTGCCAACATGTCTAGTTTCTTTAAGAAATGTGATATTTCTAAGTTCCTTTCCAAAGTGAGTCTTAACCTTCCTTGATTTGGTAATAGGGTTATATCTTTAACACTGTCTGATAATAAACACCTAGACATCTTTACGTTAACAAAGGTTTGAGACTGATTATTCTGTGACGTTACTATATCAGCTTTTCGGGAAGCAAGTTTTTCTATGCATTCCTGCATCTGAGTTACACTTTTGCGGTAATCTTCATCTAGCTTTCTAAACGTCACATCAAGTTCAGTGATAGAGGCCTGTTCAAGTTTGTCTAAAATTTCGTTTAACTTTTTCCTATACTGTTTTATATCTTCTAGATGTGTTTCTCTAGCTTTCTTATTATTTTCAATTTCTTGCTGTTTCTTCTCTAAGACAAAACCAATTTCATTAATTGCTCTTTCCAATTCTGCCTCTATTCTGCTACCATCATCTGTCAGATTGTTTGTCTGGATATATTCAGGAATGTAGTGGATATCCTGGCATAACCTGTATTTCAAATAACAGTATGATAAATTATTACAAATGTAAAATTACGATTGTGTTCCCGAAAGTAGCTCATTACCATATATACAGTATTCAAAGTACTGCAATTATAAGTTAAAATAAAAATGTTATTACCACAAAAACAGTTATTTTAAGTACTGCATTTACATCTATAATAAAAATGTTATCACTTGTTTAAAACAAGACAGAGGACAGCGCACCCAACTTTTCACAATGCTGGATAGTGCATAAAAGCAACATAGAAACGAGAACATATAATACTTTACAAACGTGCTTTATCAGACTTACGTGCACATGATAGTCAACAAATACTTATAATAATAATAATAATAATAATAATAATAATAATAATAATAAAGACTTTATTTAACGAGAGAACTCATTTGAACAAACATATCAATCTTCCATGAGACCCTCAACAAGGAACAATATAAATTTAACATATTCAAACTAGTAAAATACATAAATGTAAATACATTCAGGAGATTATCAATTTGAATACACCATGCAGTGTGTGATAATATCTCAAGTATAAGGTTTTAAAATGGTTAACAGATGTAGCAGACTTAATATAACCAGGAAGGCCGTTCCAAATACAAGATTCAGAATAATCAAAAGACTTACGAACTTGTTCAATATTTGGTCTAGGGGTATAAAGTTAAAAATCAGAACGCAAAATGCAAGTATGAACATCTGACGATAAAATGAAATTATTCAATGAATAGGAAGACGCCTTATTATTCTTTATTTTAAACATCATAATAGCTTTTTGAAAAACAACCCTCTAAGAAAAGGTATACATTTGTAGGCAGGGGGGGGGGGGATTCTGAAAGCCAATTTTGCTTTTTCCTTACTATTTTGCTTGTTTGGCTTAGAATAGATGCCTTTTTCTTAAAAAACCCGTTTAAGGTATTCACTTTAAACTTACTCCACCTACAAATGTATTTTAAATTTGAAAGTAAACAAGTACTCAAAGTTTTTAGAAGTGAATACCTTTGATGCTTTTTGAGGAATGTAAAAAGTTAATCAAGAAAGTCAGAAGGGGGGAATAAATGAGATAACCGAAAAAAAAATAAATTAAAAATTATAGCATTCCAATTTAAAAACTGAAAAAGAATTCCAAGTTTGAAGTAATTAACTATGGCAGTTTTTATAGAAATTGACACAAGACTTTAAAAAAATATGTCAAAAAGGGGACATAGCTTTGCAAAAATGAATTTCATGTTTATCAGTCCTTCTGAAATGGTGTCATATTTTGATAATGTACATGTATATCAAGTTTAAAAGTGAATTACTTTGATAGTTACTGAGAAATGAATCTTAACAAAAAAGTTAAAAAGGGTTAAAAGGGGGCATATGTTTGAAAAAAATCTAATATTAAAAACTGTGCATAGGTTTGCAAAAAAAAGGTTATCTTATGTTGTATACAGAGGATATTAAAGAAGTGTAGATTTAATACTTTATTGAACAAGTTGGGAAAAAACATATTAAGCTAGCCTTTGACTTTCACCTGTTCACTCACTAAAGACCGTTGGACTGGCTTAATGTCGCTTTAAATAATGGTAACCAATGTTTTTGATTTGGAGCACATTTGGTTGACAAGAAAAGTTGAAATACATCTATCACTCATGTACATTTAAATGTCTGTGTGAACAGTCTAGTTGTACATCAAAAGTTCACACCTACCAACATATTTGGGGAGGTTGGAGAGGAGGGGAGTGGGATTGGGCTCAAGAGCTCTGACATTCCTTGACGTTCAGGTTTGGTAATTGGTGCCAACGATTGCCAATATATTCTTCTATTAGAACGTGTAAATTGAACTCACATAAAGTATCATGAAAAACTTAAACAACATTTACCCCCCCCCCCCCCGAAAAAATGATAATAATATAATATCTTATAAAAAAAACAAACAAAAAACGCAACAACAACACAAAACCGAATCACCAAACTATGAAATCGTTCACCTAAAGTAGTCACAATATGCTAAAGAACAAAGTAGATATCTTAAATTACATATTTTTGTTTAGGGTAAGTATTA
Organism: Ruditapes philippinarum; assembly: GCF_026571515.1. NCBI lineage: Eukaryota > Metazoa > Mollusca > Bivalvia > Venerida > Veneridae > Ruditapes > Ruditapes philippinarum. The sequence continues at coordinate 85,062 of NW_026860129.1, forward strand.
AGATTCGCAGTTTAAAAAACGTATTTAAAATGAACCAGATGGATTAAAAAATAATATGAAGTATTTTTTATTTGCGTCATTTTCATTTTCATCCGGATATCACAACAATAAATAAACGGAACACAAACGAATGATTTTTTAATAGCAACATGTGCATGATTTGCTTCAATTTTTATTCTTCATCAAGTCAACGTACGGACTCTATCTTTATTGTACTCTATGTACATTTATTTCTAATTGATATCGCACTTTACTAAAACTTACACATTTACAACTTGGTTATGAATAACTTTATGAATAACAATCGCGATGTTTCAATTGCTAGAACTAATTGGGGCAAAATCAAAAAGTTTTTAATCGACTACCCTTCGTGACCGACTACCCGCCGTGATTTTAATAAAAATTATATAATATAATTTTAACACACGCACGAACGCACACACACAGGCGCGTGCGCGCACACACACGCGCGCGCACGCACCAACGCACACACAAACATACACACACACACACACACTAATCAAATCAATATTAAAATTTTGCTTAAACTTTAAAAAAAATCTTCAACTGTGTATATAAATTACTACTTTATATGAAGAACTACAGTTTGATTTGATTTATATTCGGTTTAAACCCACTATGGTTTATCTTTATTGCACTGTATATGCAATATCTCAGTAATAGAAAGAGCATCGAAACACGAGGCTACTAGTATCTGATTTGTACGAGGGGGCGTAGCCCCCGAGTATTAATCAGATTGCCGAGTGTTTTGGTGTTCTTTTTCTTTTGTATCATAGTCAAACATAAAAGCACGTTCCCTGTTGTCACAATATGAAACCCCGGCAAAAATGAACCAATGAACAAACATCTGAATATGACATTTCTGTCGCTTTCCCTTTCTCTGCCGTCACAATATGTAAACCCCAGCAAAAATGAGCCAATCAATGGGCATGCTCTGGAGTGCGGGTAACTAATACCCGCACTCCAGTTAACGCACTGTGCATGTATATGTATACGATTTATCCCTGACACATTTTCAACAAAAAGGTCCCCAAACTATGATACAATTTATTTTATATCTCTTCCATAAACATGTGTACGAAAGCCTAATAGTGTCAAATGAAATAAAAAATAAAAATGCAATGGCGTTATAACGCGAATAAAGGCATTTTTACGCGAATCAAAAGGCGTAAGAACGCGAATAAAGGCGTAGCAACGCAAATCAAAAGGCGTAAGAACGCAAATAAAGGCGTAGCAACGCGAATCAAAAGGCGTAATAACGCGAATAAAGGCGTTATTACGCGAATCAAAAGGCGTAGTAACGCCTTTATTCGCGTTATAACGCGAATCAAAAGGCGTAGTAATGCGAATAAAGGCGTTATAACGCGAATAAAAAGGCGTTATAACGCGAATAAAGGCGTAATAACGCGAATCAAAAGGCGTAATAACGCGAATAAAGGCGTAATAACGCGAATCAAAAGGCGTAATAACGCGAATAAAGGCGTTATTACGCGAATCAAAAGGCGTATTAACGCCTTTATTCGCGTTATAACGCGAATCAAAAGGCGTAGTAACGCGAATAAAGGCGTTATAACGCGAATAAAAAGGCGTAATAGTACGCCTTTTGATTCGCGTAATTACGCCTATTGTTTCGCGTTATTACGCGAATAAAGGCGTTAATACGCTTTTCAATTCGCGTTATTACGCCTTCTGGTTCGCGTTACTACGCCTTTATTCGCGTTATAACGCCTTTGTTTCGCGTTATAACGCCTTTATTCGCGTTGCTATGCCTTTTTTCGCGTAATTACGCCTTTTGATTCGCGTTATTACGCCTTTTGATTCGCGTTATTACGCCTTTTGATTCGCGTTATAACGCCTTTATTCGCGTTGCTATGCCTTTTTTCACGTAATTACGCCTTTTGATTCGCGTTATTACGCCTTTTGATTCGCGTTATTACGCCTTTTGATTCGCGTTATAACGCCTTTATTCGCGTTGCTACGCCTTTTTTCGCGTAATTACGCCTTTTGATTTGCGTAATAACGCCTTTATTCGCGTTGTTACGCCTTTTTTCGCGTTGCTACGCCTTTGGATTCGCGTTGCTACGCCTTTTGGTTTGCGTTACTACGCCTTTATTCGCGTTATAACGCCTTTATTCGCGTTGCTACGCCTTTTTTCGCGTAATTACGCCTTTTGATTCGCGTTATTACGCCTTTTGATTCGAGTAATTACGCCTTTTGATTCGCGTTGCTACGCCTTTTGATTCGCGTTATAACGCCTTTATTCACGTTGCTACGCCTTTTTTCGCGTTGCTACGCCTTTCGATTCGCGTTGCTACGCCTTTTGGTTCGCGTTACTACGCCTTTATTCGCGTAATAACGCCTTTGTTTCGCGTTATAACGCCTTTATTCGCGTTGCTACGCCTTTTTTCGCGTAATTACGCCTTTTGATTCGCGTAATTACGCCTTTTGATTCGCGTTATTACGCCTTTTGATTCGCGTTACTACGCCTTTATTCGCGTTATAACGCCTTTGTTTCGCGTTATAACGCCTTTATTCGCGTTGCTACGCCTTTTTTCGCGTAATTACGCCTTTTGATTCGCGTAATTACGCCTTTTGATTCGCGTTACTACGCCTTTATTCGCGTTATAACGCCTTTGCATTTTTATTTTTTATTTCATTTGACACTATTAGGCTTTCGTACATGTGTATATCTTAAGGAATGTTTCAAGATTACACATGTTTCGTCTTAAAAGCGAAAGTAGACTCACCTATGCGTGATCGTAAAGCATACATGACATCCGACGGCGTCGTGATCAGCACAGTACATGTCTACAAGTTTTAGAGAATGAAGCTTACATCTCTCTGTCGGCACCGACGGTAAATCTTTGCTACCTGATCCACTTTGACCAAACTTTGACTGTCCTACTAATGTATGACCAGCTAAAACAGAGAAACTGTTGTGATTGTCTACACAATTCTCACACAGATATTCCTGACAGTCAACACAGTATTTGACAGCCTCACTGTTCTTGTCTTTCTTGTTACATGGTGTGCATGAAAAGTCAAAAAGTTCATCTGAAGATCGAGGTGTACACCCTTCGGTCGCCATCTTAAAGATGAGACAACTTGTATTCAGCGCATTAATCTCCCTTGTATCACTGTACATGTTTTATCTGTGTAAAACGAAAATGAATTCATAAATCGATCATTCAAAGAAATTTGATATAAATATACAGTATACATACATAGATAAAAAATACAAGAAATTTTATTTTAAGTCGGTTTACATATTACAAGGAACAAAATAAATAAATAAATAAATTGACTTACTTAAAAAAAGTACATAAGAATTTATGATAGAACTAAACCTGTATGAAATAAAAAGACAAGAAAAAAGATAAAATAAATACAGGGTAACAAACAAAGATAACTAAAATTAAGTTGCATACACAGCCTTACGGTGTGAAAAATAAGGAGTTTTACTGTTTTAAGAACAAACATACAAGTCAGACAGTAAAGATACAACTAGCATAAAAATACAGGGTTTAAAGGAAAAATTACATCAAAGAATCATAGCGATAGAGATAATGATATTTTACATTTATCGGGATTTATGCTCGGTCAGGTTTTCTATAAACTTATTCTATTAATAAAGAATAAAACCTGTTATAAAATGATATAACAATAAAATATCATATAACAATACAAATCTCTTACAATAAAAATACATTTTGTACTCTCTCCGGATAAGAATAACAGGTAGATCTTCTTCATCTTCAGGAACAGAAATAAATAGAAGACGCTTTTTACAATGAAGGGTTCAACTTCTAACATGACCTTTTCGAGATTCAAGCTGTACGTTATATACAGGTTGACAAGGGAACGGTGTGTCATTGGTAACAAAATGATTATTCTCCCACTTCCAAAAAAGGAAGTAGACGGGCTCGAACCACATACCTTTTGCATGTGAACGCTGCACTTTACCGTTGACCTATTTAGCCTTGTTGTTTGCCCGTGATAAAAAGATACCTAACTAATTTTAATGCAATGTAATTAGCAATATCTACGGAAGCGCCCTGGTGCCAATTCATAATGTTCTATAAAAAAAAAATAAACTCCTACGTAGGAGATAAAAATCCTAATTAGGAGTTTGTATCCTACGTAGGACTTTTAAACTCCTATGTAGGAGTTTGTAAGTCCTACGTAGGACTTTATAACTCCTACGTAGGACTTTGTAAGTCCTACCTAGGACTTTAATTTATATCTCCCACGTAGGACTTTATAACTCCTACGTAGGACTTTGTTACTCCTACGTAGGACTTTATATAACTCCTACGTAGGAGATAAAAAAGCCTAATTAGGAGTTTATAACTCCTACGTAGGACTTTCTAACTCTTACGTAGGAGATAAAAAAGCCTAATTAGGACTTTATAACTCCTACGTTGGACTTTGTAACTCCTACGTAGGACTTTATAACTCCTACGTAGAATACATATCAAAGTACTGAAAGCACAGAGTTCGACGGACATGTATGCTAAAGTATAACTTAAGATAGCATATTATGTAGGAAAATAAATTATATGAGCCGCGCCATGACAAAACCAACATAGTGCATTTGCGACCAGCATGGATCCAGACCAGCCTGCGCATCTGCGCAGTCTGATCAGGATCCATGCTGTTCGCTTAAAACCCTATTACAAGTAGAGAAACTGATAGCGAATAGCATGGTCCCTGATCAGACTTTGCGGATGCGCAGGCTGGTCTGGATCCATGCTGGTCGCAAACCCACTATGTTGGTTTTGTCATGGCGCGACTCATATGTGTCAAGTTGTAATTGTGGCAAGCCGCTTTAGTAAATACCTTTAGTCTGTAGCCAGAGATGATTTTGTCATTCTCTGCATATATTAAACGATGATTCTGTATTATGTACGTTTAGTTATATTTATTATACACATGTACACATGTATGGGTTAAACTTTGTTCTAAGTAGGATATACAATGTAATTCATTGTTAAACATATGCATGCATAATGCTCCGCAAACCGTTATCTTCTTAAACTTTACGGAGCAGGAACAAAACACTTCACTACTCCCCCTGCCCCCTATAAGGATTTAATCATTTGAAACGGCCGAAAATGGATAAATTGCTCGTTTTGTTCAGGTAGTTCGTATGGAAAACGTAATCGTTTTTACATGTATATGCTTGTTGGCGAGTAAGATTTTTTCGAATAGCTGTAAAGCAATTTTTCGGGATACATCGCCAATGCTTACAGACACCTCACCCTAAGACACTGTACACTCTAGAAACCCGAGAAGTGTGGCGGCATGGCCGTGTGACTAGAAGCCTTATGATCGCTAGCCGCATGGGTTCAAACCCCGTTAGGCGCAAGCCGTTGTTTCCTTGAGCAAGAAACTTTACAATCATTGCTAAGTACGTACTGGTTGGTTCCAGGAACGGATTCGAAAGTGTGTATATAAGCTTATAGCTTCATACACAATCAAACTTAAATAAATTCTGTATGAACAAAGGTGAAATGTACGGAACCGTCCTGGTGCCAATTCATAATGTTCTATAAAAAAATAAACTCCTACGTAGGAGATAAAAAAGCCTAATTAGGAGTTTGTAACTCCTACGTAGGAGTTTGTAAATCCTACGTAGGACTTTTAAACTCCTACATAGGACTTTGTAAGTCCTACGTAGGACTTTTTAACTCCTACGTAGGAGATAAAAAAGCCTAATTAGGAGTTTGTATCTCCTACTCAGGACTTTTAAACTCGTACGTAGGACTTACAAAGTCCTACGTTGGAGTTTAAATGTCCTACGTAGGAGTAACAAACTCCTAATTAGGCTTTTTTATCTCCTACGTAGGAGTTTATTTTTTTATAGAACATTATGAATTGGCACCAGGACGCTTCCGTAGAAATGTCCTCTATATTTAAGATTTGAAATTTCGGCCGGGGGAGGGGGGGGGGGGGGGGGGGGTTAAGAGTCTTGTTCCTTCGCCGATATGCCGGTCCGGTATGTTGAGATTTGCAAAGCATTCTGTATGCATTTCTTATAAAGTCATAAAGTCCTACGTAGGAGATACAAACTCCTAATTAGGATTTTTTTTATCTCCTACGTAGGAGTTACAAACTCTTCCGTAGTTTACTGTGGTGCGGGGTTTATCAGGTGGTGGTACTGGGGCTGGAGGGGGGTAGGTTTCCGTGTCCATTACATACTTTAACAAATAAGTTAGTCTGTGCCGAAATTTCTCTATTTTATAATGATATTCTGTTGCTTGAAATAGTCACTCATCTTAATTCGGTATTAATTTAAATATCCTTTAGTTATCATAAACACAAAACTCAGTAAGTCCATTTTTTATATTTTTAATATAGTTTTCTTTTTTTTCTGTATATTCATATTTACAATAGCAGTTACAACCGGTTGTAATAACATCTCGTAGGTACATCAAAATGTACCGCAGAAAACTGCGGCACCAACACTTTAAACTTAAACCATTACATGCTGTCTGAATCCTTCTATATCAGAGAGTTCTGTCTCTTTTATTAATACAAAGATAATTGTAACAAAGGTTTCAATAATTAACCAAATAAAAAATGACCCTTAAACAGGAAAATATTAACCAATGAAAATACATTTTATGAATTATGAAATTATTGATTTGACCAATCAAAATGATTCGATCAAGACTAATGATAACGCTAGATGTCAAAAGTCTGCGGCCTGTTAATTCCTTACTTTAAGTCAAACAGATAATCAGATAAGAAAACTTTAAATCAATGTCGTAGATAAAATTAATGATAATAATCACGTTGTCATACATGTGACGTAAATAAACATAAATGTGTTAGACACGGAAATTGCAATAAACATGTCAGGGGTCTGGCTTATTGATAATTTATATATTTATGAATTTCAATAATTTAAAAACTTTTCATAACATAAACAAGAAAATATAATTAATTTACGAAAAGTATTTTGAAAGAATCAAATAAAAAAATACAGCATAACATTACTGTACGTTTAGGATAATTATTTATTGACGCGGTGGTCAAGTCCACTATAACTGTGTAAAACAGTTATCATATTGTGTTTGTAATCTCGAGTCAAACAGGCTTTTAATTTATCTCCAGTCTTGAATTACTTTATTGATATAAAAAGTTTAGATACAAATGAATGGTGGATATAATTCCTTCTATTCAAATATCTTTGTTTTAATGTATAGACACAATGCAACGTCCTCAGAGCAGTCCTTTGTAGAGTAACAAGACTATCTCATTACAACAGTTTTCAATTTTCCCTTCCAAATTTAGAGTTATCAATAATTGTTATCTCATTGAGTAACACCTCTCAGCAACAACAAAAATGTTTTTCTTTCAAAGATTGTTACTAACCAAATGTAATACTCTAATTACTAATGTTTATCATTGAAAATGTTATTTTTGACTTTGAATGTAATATAATGATTTTGTCAAGTAGAAAAATGCAGGTACAATATTAAGAATGCACATTATATTTAAGGTGCTTCAATGTGTGATAATGACCCAGTGACAAGAGACAAGTTGTGACAGTAAGTATCATTTTGTTAAGTATAATTCCCATTCTGTTATTAATCACTCTTTGATTAACTTGATTCTTGTGTAAGACTCACAGTCATTTTTCTGTTGTCAGGTTTTCTTGAAGTTTTTAGAGAACTTTGATAAGCACTATATCACAGCATTAAATTGAAGTACTTATACATTAAATAAAAAAAAATGATATAACTTATCCTCACTATAATTCTGTTAAGTTTGGAAGTAATCTAGATTGAAATATGTAATTAACTGTAATATGTAATTAACTGTAATATGTAATTAACTGTATTCACACTGACATCTGAGATAATTTGTATTTCTTATTTCAGACAAAACAGACATTGAAGTTTATTTACTAGTTAAAGAACAAACAGCTGTATAGAGGGATAACAGTAAATCTACAATCTGGACAGTATTGACAAATTGAAAAATAAATCAAAATTTCTATTTATTATAAACTTTAACTCAGAGGATCTTACATGAGTGTCTTTTTAAGGTCATTTTAATAAAAAAGTTGTTTTCAATTGCATTTGCACATTTACTTTGCATATAAATTTACTTCGCATTTTATGTCTTAAGACACAAGTGTTTTTGCATAGTTAATAAATACATGTATGTCAAGTTTAAACCTAGTACAGGGTATATAAGTTGTCTTTATTTAAAGCAGTGAAGATCAGTATGTACAATACATACTTTGATTGCAGAAGCCTTCCGCTAAATGTGATATTATATTTTATAGTCTTTATTATCAAGACAAAAAGTTCAATTTTTATCAAGCTTGAACACTTAACAACATAAATTTAATGTTGTTATTGGCATATAAAGTAGTAGTGACATGAAATACATTAGATAAGTATGTTTTTGGTATATGATACACTTTTGGGTTAAAATGCTTTCTACATGTAAATGTCCTGTGTTAGGACAGTTAATGGTACTTTATTATACATCTTTTTTAATATACTTTACTTTCTTTATACATGTCAGCTTCAAATTTCTTAAATATAAAACAGCAGTAGAAATGGCAACTAGTATTTTAGTCAGAACCTATGTTTATGAGTCATTTGTTTCACATTGATTAAGACAGAAAGTGTAAAAGAATTATTTCCCATTTTATTATACTTATCAGCACTTTTCTCCTAAACTGTAAGTGGTACCAGTAATTGTATTTTGTTGATTAGTATATGTATATTTAAATCCAAAGTTTCAGAATAAATTAGTTTAAATAATGAATTTCCAGACTTATGCTATTAAATTCTGTCATCTTCAATTTTTATTGATGAGTTATCTTCTTGTCATGCTCTGCCAACCCTCTACTTTAACAAAATGTATGTAAGCACATACATAATATTACAATATACATTTCAGAGGTAAAAATAGAACACCACTTTTTTATGAATATATCTGCAATGAAACATGCAGTAACTATATTGTTTGACCAGGAGATTGTAATCCACTGAAATGAAATGTTTACAAATAAATTTTAGAGGAAGATACATAAATTATGAAATTTGATTCAATTAACATAACTGCAAATTCATTGTCAGTTTTAAAAACCCTTTGACACACAGTATGGTATGGCAAATAAGGTTCAAAAGGAATTAGTTTGATATACAAAACAATGACGTTATGATCTTGCTGCACAAATTTTGAACTAAAACATGACTGGCATTACAAGGATTTTTATCATTATGATGTATGTACTACAACCCATAAAGGTGGCAATAAGAAACACGACGACCAACAGTTATAGAGCAATTAGTCTGACTTCATCAATACTTAAGTATATGAAAATAATTGTGCTTAGGGAATGTAAAAAACACATATTGATCTCCATTAGTTCTCAACAAGGTGGGTTTCAGGAGCACCTCGGCTGTTTAATGACATCTTTTTTCATTAAGGGAGTGCTTACATTTTGCACGTGAAAATCTTCATCGGTGTACATGTGTTTTCTAAGACTGCAGACAGGCTTTCGACCGCGTCTGGACAAATGGTTTTAATTTTATAAATTACTACATACTATATTTCTGACAACGGGGAACATATTAATACCAAACATTTTTAAAATCGTTTTATGATATGTATAAAAATGTATATAGTTATGTACAGTACAAAGGCACAGCTTCTAACTATTTCCCAATACTGCAAGGTACTCGACAGGGGAGGAATCAGTTCACCTTCAATGTATCTTGTCTTCATAATGGATTGATACGCGAGTTGGAAGACAGCGCGAATGGCGTTTGCATTTAGCAATTTAAATATTGTCGTGCCCCACCGTTGCCGATTTTGACATGGTACTGGTATCATTCTCGAGCGCTGGTCTAGATAACATGCTGAAGATTTGTAAAATTTACTCAAGAAAATGGCGCTTCCTATACAACCCTTCAAAAAGCGCTATTATAACATTTAACCCATCTATTCTAGTGCATGACTCGGTGATGTTTTCTCTTGGAAATGACGTCATACCTATTAACTTCACATATAAGCATTTAGGTGTTGAATGTGATCAGCATTTGTCAACGATGAAGTCAATGAAAGACGCATGCGTTAAGTTACGTGGTACGGCTACTAAGCATTTGTAACAGTGGATTGCATCCAGTTTCTATAAGTCACCTGCTACACCCGAAAAATATACATGACAGTTGTTGTACCTAAAGCGCTATATGGTTGTGCAAAAACTGGACCTGTTACTCAAATAAAGACCATATCCAATTTAGAATTAGCACACAACTTCTGTGTTAAATTTATACAAAATTTTCATAAATCTATTTTCCACAAAAGTTTGCATTATGTATGTTTGAATATACAAACATACTTACTATGATAAATTACAGGAAATTACAGTTATTTGGTCAATTATGCCGATTGCCATCTAAATATCTTGCTAAACAGATATTTGTTAATAGATTGATTAGATATGTGAGTGTGGATAGACAGAAACATGGATTTTATTCCAGACATATATAAGATTACTGCAGAAATATGATCTGTTGTACGCCATTTATACTTTTATTGATACCGGTGTGTTTTCCCATCTAAATTAAAATGGAAGAAGATTTTACAGATGAAGGTAATCAACGAATCAACAAAAGAGTTATTCTTAGAAACGTTTAACGCCACAAGTGCCAGCATTAACATTTTCTACTTCACCCTTACAAGATTTCCCCTCTGTGGGTTATTATTCGACAAAATCCGGGTCTAAAATGGTTGCTGAAATACTTGCCAAGACAGTTGGACACGGGATGTGTTTTTTCATATGTGCGTCGTTGTAACATTTGCAATCTGCTTACAAATGACATTACAGAACACCTTATGTGTTTTTGTCACAGGAAAGAGACTGAAAGACGTGCCTTCTGGAACGCTATTATATCAAAATTTAGGTTTTTGACCAATACAGCACATTTATTTTGCCATAACTACAAATATCATGTGAAATGTTTTTACATATCGCATGTAAAATTATTGATAATGTACTTGTCAACTTTCATATTGCTATCGCGCTTGCAAAACTTTTTATCTTCACGTTAAAAAAAAAAGAAGAAGCAGGCAATTTAATCGCTTTATATATATGTAGTATTTTGCTCAGACATAAACTGTATAGTTATTTTTTATTTAACCTGCATTGTTTTTTTTTTGTTTTTTTTTGTATGTTTTTAACTTGTTTTCAATAATTAAGATCATTGATTTGTTGAGGAATAATGCTTTATGACATCCGTCTATTGATAGTCATTTATAAAGCATGTACACAAAGACGGTACCTTCACTTTCTCTTAAATTTTCGTTTTTCGATTAAGATTCAGTTATTGGTACGGAACTTAGTAACTTTGTTTATTTTTGTCACTGAGGATGAATATAGCAAAGTTCATTTTTAAAACGAATGATATAAATCATAGTCTTAACTTTCGCTTTCGTTTAAGACAACAATTTACACTCATAAGTCATACGTTTACAATTGTAAAAGAATTTCATGTTATTGTATCTTTTATATTACAATGTTATGCATTTGTATATAATTCTCTTCTGTTGTATGTACATATATGTTGTATATACAGTATATATATACTTTGTAAATATGTTACGCTCTCCAATTTTGGGGGATAATAAAATATAAAATGTACTACATAGTCTGTTATACAAGGATTCCTCATGTTGGGTTGACAGGTCTCTTATGAGAAACAAAATATAATTATCACATGAAAAAAAAACTGTTTACAATTTAATCTAAATACGTTTATAAAAAAACCAGCAAAACATGGATCGTAATTTTAATCTGAAAATACATTAGTCATTACAAAAAGGGATTTATCTCATCTAAAAACTATTCAAGATAGATCTACATAAATAAAGTTAAGTGTCATCTTTTACACCTGTTTGACAAAGTCAGTGATAATTCTATCAGTATTTACTTTCCATCACAAAAAAACATTTTCTATCATTATAAAATGAACAATGAATCAGAATTGTTTTGTCATATTCAATAGATGTTAATTTCTGCATGTGACACAGACGTTTAAATTGCAATTATACGATTAGTGTCTTCATTATAACTGGTAACATTCCACAACAAAGTTGACCGATCAATGAGCATCACATTTTTGTACTTTAACATATTTTATACTAAGTATTTCATGAAATTCGAAAATCATTCTTAACTTAGGTAATTATCCTAATGTATAACAAAAGAACTCCATTCATAACATCATAATTGTAGTGTGGAATATACTATGTCTGATTTTAAATTGACAAATTTTAACCTATGAAGTGCAAAATGCAGCCTCCATCTATTGAACCTTAAAAGTGTACACCTTTACTAAGAAGACTAAAGAGTACTTACTAATGAAGCTTACATAGCTAATATGTTCTCGTTCATAAAAGATAGTTATACAAATCGTAGATGACTATTTCTAAGACACTCATTCTCAGATATCTATTTATACATGTATTATTGAATCGGGAAATGAATGAACACAAATATTGTCACTTATATATTTCATTCACACAACATGCTAGCCACTTTATTAGTGCAGACGTTTTACATCTCACTGAACTTCAAAGACGTGAAGTTCGTTACTTTCGCCCGCAATGATAAGCTTCCAGTGTTTTCTATCAAAGCAAATCGCTCTTAGACTTTTTAAGTTATGCACGTTTGAGACAATTTCTCCGAGCAACTTCCCATCAGGTCCTAGATAAACAACATTATCCGATGAATTACCACTAACAATCACATGCCCAGTACCATCTGTACAAACACCCCATGGGTTTATCAACTCTTTATTATCATACTGCCACAACAAGGTGCCGCCAATGTCTATTGTTATCACTCCCCGAAATTTATCAATAACGTGTATCATTTTCCCGTCATCGCTCACGCAAAGCTCGCGTATATATCTAAACAGTTTGTGCCCTGTTTGGTCCGTCTCAATGACTTTTAAACATTCTCCATTCATCGTATAGATATATACCTTGTCACCATCGTTGCCCATCACCAATTTACCATCAAGAACAGCTAAGCCTCTACACATGTGTTTGAATGTCAGTAAACGAGTTTTGGTTAAATGACTTCTCGTAGACACAATCTGCACTGTACTATTGTGTAGGCTTACGGCAGCTTCTACATTACTTAGTCTAGATACTGAATTAGGCGAAACGGACATATCTAATGAATCCTTAATTAGGTAGTTTTCATGATCAGCTAATTTTATATTTTTATTCTCAAAATCAGCAAATAAAATATCACCTGAATCAAGTAAACAACACGACCAAATATTACAAATCTTTTTATCACCAACTATGTTTATATTCATAGTGGTTCTATTACAAGTTTTGTAAATTTTATGCTTCATTGATGCAAAATGTGCTAGTGAGTCAATATTCTTCAAGAAATGAAATATTTCTAAGTTCCTTTCAAAAGTGAGTCCATGACCTCTTTCATTTGACATCACAATTATTTCTTTATTATTTTCGGATAACGTACACTCTGACAGTTTAACGTTAACAAATGTTTGAGAATCATTATTCTGTGACATTTTTATACCAGCTTTGCGGGAGGCAAGATTTCCTATTCTTTCTTGTATCATCTTTATACTTCTACGGTTATCTTCATCTAGCTTTCCAAACGTAACATCAAGTTCAGCGATAGAAGCCTGCTCAAGTCTGTCTAAAATTTCGTTTAGCTCTTGTCTGTACTGTTTTATGTCTTCCAGAAATGATGCCTTGGCATTCTTATTTTCCTTAATTTCCTGTTGTTTTTTCTTTAAGATAACTCCCATTTCAGTAATTGCCCTTTCCAATTCTGCATCTATTTTCCTTACATTATCAGTCAGAATATTCGTCTGGATATATTCAGGAATGTAGTGGATACCTTGGCATGACCTGAATTTGTAAAATAGCAATGATACAATGTAATTACTGTATAAAAACATTGTTTTCCTAATAGTAGCTCATTACCATGAGCTTTGATATGTTTTGTATAGTGGAGAGTTGTGATTAACTTTAGAATGAAAATTGAAAATATGAGTGCTGGAAAATACTCGTAGCTAACGATACATATTTATACATGTATATAAAAATGCTTTATACCGGTATATAAATTTGCTTTATAGATAAAAATGACATCATTATAGCGAAATTTGTGATGACGTCATGAAAACTAATTCAAAAATGGATCATGGCGTCAAAAGTCTGCAAAAACATATAGAATCTCTCGAAACAAAAATCTCTGACATGAGTTTAAACATGAAAACCAAGAGCGTTTAATTGACAATGGCGCAAATGAATGAAAACTTGATATTTGGTGAATTGCTGAAGCCAAAGATTTTCGTCAGAATGGTGAAAACTGTGAAAGATAATTCTGATTTCCTTAAAAAGGAATGGATGTTGACGAGAAATCGAGTTTGACCGAGCACATCGATTAGGAAGATACAGGTTTGACCCAAAGGTATCCTAGAGCTAATAGTTAAATTCTCAAACTACAAAGACAAAAGAATACATCAAAATGCTTGCAACCTGCAAAACTGATTGGAACAGAATTCTGGGTAAAATACAGTTTTTCCTAAATAGAAAATGCCAGGAAACCACTTCTCGAAATAGCGAAAATAGCGCGACAAAATGACAGTAATAGAGTAAAATTGTTTCGAGACAGACTATATATAAATGGCAAACGCGTGTACCCTGACCAGCGTGACCAATTTATCAAAACGAACCAACATGAGATGCGCAGATATAAAAGCCAGTACGCACCACAAACAGATAGACATAAACAGAATATAATAACTCAGACAAAAACAACAAATACACAGTCACAACGGAAAACAATTGACGATGACAAATTGATGCATGGCAGTAGACATAGGTCTCAAGAGTGTATAGCGCTTGAGAACAGATTTGGCCCCCTAACAAACAATGTTTCACAACAAGAAACACCAAACAGGCAAAACAACACAAATACTGGCAAACGGAACGCGAGATCACCGCTCGAAAACGAAATGACACTTAAAAAATATCGCGAGAACGATTTTGAAATTGACTTAGCTTCTATCCCATCAGACGATGAGTCATATCAAGAGACAGAAAGCGCGGACATTACCCGAAATAATAAAAGTAACAGTGAAGCCGGACAAAGATCAGACAGCGCACGAGAGATTCACGGGTTAACGGTGGCAGTAGCTAGAGAAAGCGGGGAATGGCTGTTGTTATCCAAACAATAGACGATCTCGAAATATAACTGTATTACCTAGTAATTTAAAGGTGTTAACCCTTAATGTTTGTGGGCTAGTTACAAAATTACGTTGTCCTGATTTTTTAGATTTTATTAATAAATATGATATTATTGGTTTCCAGGAAACAAAACTTGATGATACTGATAATATAAATGTACCAGGGTTTTCTGTATATTTACATAATAGAAAGAAATTATCTAGGTATAAATCTGGCGGACTCGCTTTATTTGTTAAAACTGAATATGTACCATATATAGTTGTCGATGAAGTAAGATCTAGCAATTTGATTTTATTTTTTAAGATTTTGGGAAAATGTTTTGAACAACCCGAAGTAGATATTAACTGTGGTGTTATATATATTCCGCCACATGGATCAAGGTACTCAAATGAAGATCCTTTTACTGAGTTACAAAATGAATTGTTTCGATATTGTTCAGATGATAAACATTTGCTGTTGTTCGGAGATTATAATGCGAGATGTAGCAATAGGGATGATTTTGTAAAGGTCGATAATTTTTTGTCTAATTTAGACCAATTTGACGAGTTATATAATGATGAAACACTTATTTTCCAAAATTTTGAATTATTTCAAGTTCCATTAAATAGAAAGTCAATTGATACTGTTGTAAGTGGTTATGGATATCAGATGTTAGATTTTAGTAAAGGAAATAATTTATTTATTTTAAATGGTCGAGTAGAGCCAGACTATACAAATCCTAAAACTACATGTAGAAACGCAAGTGTTGTGGATTATTTTTTATCGACCTCATATGTTTTTAAGTATATTGATGAATTAGAAGTGCATGAATTTTGTGATTTATTTTCTGATGTTCATTGTGCTGTGTCATTAACTCTCAAATGTAAAAAAGATGTACAAACTTATAGTACTTATCATACAAATAAATATGTAAAAGAAATAAATACTGATACTATTACAAAGCTTTGGGACTCTGAAAAATCAGAGGTGTTTACAAAAAACTTAGATATTTTGAAAATTGCAGAAATTGAAAATAGAATAGACAATTTAGCTTTTAATGAAAATTTATCGGTAAATGATTTAAACGAAATTGTTTCAGATATTGGAAAACTATTTGATGATAGCTCAAGAAAGTCTTTTGGAACAATGAAACCCAAAAGATATAAACATGTTAATAAAAATACCTACCCTTGGTTTGATACCTTTTGTTTAAATGCCAGAAATATTTATCACAAAACAAGAAAAGCGTACAATAGATACAAAACAGAACATTTTAGACAGCTTCTTAAAACAGTAAGTAAAAATTATAAAAAAGCAATGCATAACGCTCAGCCACGACATACTCATGAAAGAATTGAAAAATTAAAGTCATTAAAACAAATAACCCAAAAATGTACTGGAAAGTTATTAACCCTAAAGTAAAGGCGTCAGAAACAAATGCAAGTCTAGATGACTTCTTTGACTTTTTCCAAGAATTGAATTCTGATGATCTTGAAAATGGAAATGATTGTCCTGTCTTTGTCGAAAACAATGATATCTTAAATGAAGAAATTAACTCGAAAAGTACTGAAGCTGAAATCCGTAAAGCTGTTAAAACCCTTAAAAATAATAAAGCTCCAGGAAATGACAATATAATAAATGAACAGATAGTATCATCATCCAATACCATGATTTCATTATATTGTAAATTGTTTAATGTTATTTTTGACACTGGGTTAATTCCGGAATCATGGACTATTGGTGTAATAAAACCAATTTATAAAAATAAAGGTAATCCTTCTCTACCTGAAAATTACAGACCTATTTCACTTTTGAGCTGTTTTGGCAAACTTTTTACATGCATTTTGAATAACAGATTAAATATATATGCAGAAAAGGCAAAACTTATAAAAAACATCTCAGGCAGGTTTCAGAAAATCTTACTCAACTAGTGATAACTTATTTATACTCAAAAGCCTAATAGATATAGTGCAGTCTAATAGTAAGAAACTTTATTGCTGTTTTATAGATTTTAAACAAGCGTTTGACTCTGTTTGGAGAAACGGTCTATGGTATAAATTACGAAAAGAAAAAATTAATGGAAAATGTTTTAGTGTTATCTATAACTTGTATAGTAATATTAAGTCAAAAGTAGTAACAAGTGAAGGTTCTACTAACTTTTTTGATTGTAATGTTGGTGTTAGACAGAGCGAAAATTTGTCCCCGTTTTTATTTAGTATATTTTTAAATGACTTGGAAGACTATTTATGTGATAAAAATGTTAATGGATTTTGTAGAAATTGGAAGGTAGGAAATTTGCAAATGTACTTGAAAATATTTGTTCTTTTGTATGCAGATGATACTGTAATTTTTGCAGAAACTGAAAAAGATTTACAAAATGCATTAAATACTTTCAAAACATATTGTGATCAATGGAAATTAAAAATAAATGTTGATAAAACAAAAGTACTTATATTTAGTAAAGGTAACATAAGACGAAACTTGAAATTTTATATTGGCAATAACCAAGTAGAAATTATTAAAGAATACAAGTACCTTGGCATTTATTTTACTAAAAGCTGGTCGTTTATTTCAACGAAGAAACACATAGCAGATCAAGGAAATAAAGCATTGTTTTCACTTTTGAAAAAAATTAAACATTTAAATTTACCATACGAATTACAGATTGATCTTTTTGATAAACTGGTAAAGCCAGTTTTACTTTATGGATGTGAAATCTGGGGGTTTGGAAATGTTGATATCATTGAAAAATTACAATTAAAGTTTTACAAATATATTTTTAAACTTAAGAAATCAACACCTTCATACATGGTATATGGTGAACTTGGAATTTTTCCAGTTCGTATTGATATATACCAAAGAGTTATATCCTTTTGGACGAAACTAATAAATTGTTCGAGCGAAAATACCGACAAACTATCTGGTAAGGTTTACAGCATGTTATATGAAATGAATAATTTAAACAATGTTAAGTCCCAATGGATCGAAAATGTTAGAAATTTGTTATGTTCTTCAGGTTTTTCTGGAGTATGGTACTGTCAGAGTTTTTTAAATGAGAAATGGCTGATTGGGTCAATTTGCCGAAAGTTAAAAGATAATTTTATACAGAAATGGCGCTCTGATATACAATTAACATCAAACACGAATATTTACAAAGGTATTAAAACTGAGTTTGGTAGAAGTGCTTATATTAAGATTTTGTCATCTAGACGAAGCTTATCAATTATGCGTTTTTTTTACTAGAAATCATAGGCTACCTGTGGAAACAGGAAGATGGCAGGGTATACCTTCTTCTGAAAGAAAATGTTCCTTTTGTAATGATGATGTAGGTGACAAATTTCATTATTTGTTCAAATGTCAAAAGTTTTTTGAGGAAAGAAAAAAGTATTTAAAACGGTATTTTTATGTTAATCCCAATTTTTTTCAAATTAGAAGAATTGTTTAGTAGTGAAAATAAAAGTTTACTGAATAAACTTAGTATTTTTATCGAAATTTATATCTAAAAATTTGTAACACTGATATGCCTGGATTGCTTGTTTACTTGAAACATATATTTATTTGCTATATGTATGTTTATTTGTAATGTTACATGTATGATTTGGATATGTTTGTCATTCTCTATTTACATAGCACTTGTTAATATTTCGCCATTATTCACTGTAATTATTATAAAACGATGCTTATGTTGTTTACTTGATGTAAACCTAAGATGGAAATAAAAAGTTTGAGTTTTAGAAAAACAAGCTGCTGTAGTTAGGTCATAAAGGGTTCCGCTTAATATTTTGAGAAAAAAGCGCATTATTAAATATTTTTATAAAATTGTAACCACACCCGATGTGCTTGTATACAAATTCTTTAAGGACAGTAAAATCAACAATGTAAGAGGTTCTTTGGCAATCAAAGTTAAAACATAATTAGAAAATTTAGGATTTGCATAAGGACAGAAATGTCGTTTAGTAAGCAACAATTGTATGCTGCTATTGAAACATTATACTGTCAGTATTATTAATGCTTTAATTCTTCTGTTGATGCAATGCCAAAACTGTGCATTTACAATTTTTTTAAAAAATGTATAGGATTTGAAAAATATTTATCATGTGTAAAAAATTATTCTCATCGCAAAGCTTTCACTAGATATAGATGTAGATTTAAGAATATATCAAGTGGAAATAGAAAATGTATTTTTTTTGCAACATGAATACCACTTTGTTCTTGCATGCCAGCATTACCGTAAAATAAGAAATAAATGTCTTCCTAAAAATTATTGTCATTGGCCAACGCTACAAAATTGTGTGTGTTACTAACAACACAACAATAAATGTATATTCCTAGCAATAAAAACTACGTTCTCGAGAAATTAGAGAAGAAAAAAAATTAAAACGCAAATATTATTTAACTATATATTTAGTACCTGTACACATTTGCCCAACCTGATTTATCTGAACTCATTATATAAACATAACAATAACCGCCCCGATTGTCATTCCATTATTTAAATTGTTTGCACTAGTTATCAGATAGGCCAAGTTACTGGTAGGAATATTGTTCGTTTTAATTTTAACTTGTGTTTCAACTTTGTAAAAATCATTTGTTTTGATATGATTAATTTTATTTTAAACGTTCTATTTCAATATTAATATTGTCATTGGTTATATACATGTGAATATTGTTTTACATGTTTATACAAGTGGGTAAAAAGAACATTTAAATATGTTCATATGCTCAATCAAATATTGAATTGAATTGTTTATAGGTATTAAATGTTCATTGGAGTAATTTTTTCAGTTTCCACGAGATACGTATAACTGTGATTTAACAGTTGTGATATTTCACTTGGCATATACTTATCACATCCCTTAACATTTAACGAGTAGGACAACTTGGTGTAGGTAGAAATTGCTATATAAATGTCAGTTTAAAACCGGATTACCAAGATAATGTTCTGTTATGTTATTTATTTTCTTTTATTTTGAAAAGATGTTTTTTCATATGCAATTAATGCTGTTATTACTCAACATCTTTTAATTTTAGCATTAAATAATAATAATGATAATAATAATAATAATAATGATGATGATGATAACTTCATTTAAAGGTGGAAACACATGAAGATATACAATCGTATACTTAGTATTTATAAAGATTTTGTCCTAAAACCTTTTTTTATATTAAATATCATTTATTTCTTTTTTACAATTTTTTTAAACAAAATAATTGCATAATAAGTATAATAACTTTATGAAATAATGACAGACTTATGAAGATATTTATTTGATCTGCAAGATATGTTTTATACTTATTTTTAATGATGTCAGACAATTAGAAGAACGTATATTAGATGGTATTCTATTCCACATATTTGCACCATTGTAACAAAAATATTTATATATATACATGCATATACCAATCATATTTATTATTTTAGCTGCAAGCCTCTAGATGAGCCAACATATTTCAAGAAAATCGAAAACGAAAAAATATACTCAGAAAGTAAAAAATTGAAGATTCATGTATCAATCTATATTTTGTGTGCGATTATTTAAGTATTTCTAACCATATTTCTACTGCGTCATTTATATATCTAACTTGTTAACAATATTTTTTACTGGCAAGATACAAAGTACACTTTTGTCCGTAAGACAGAATAGAGGTGTATTATTTTCCAGAAACAAGTACATGAAAATACACTGTATTTAAATGGTCAGCGATAGCCTACTTATCAACTTCAATAAGTGCTCATATGGTAATATTTACAGCGATGTCAGAGGTAAACAAAATGAACACACTGTCACTTTTGTAAACGATTATAAAACATATCGACAAAAACAATAAATACTCAATAATCAATTATGTAAAGTTAAAAAGGTCTATATTAGTAAAAAACCAAAATGCTCATTTTCAATTACGCAGCAAAGAAATTAATGTATCTTTTAATTAAATAATATTCAACCGGTAATATAAGGATAAATTTGCCACATTACTAAATATTTATTTATTTATTTATGCGTTCCATCTTCTGTACGGCCTTTACACTTGAAGTCCCGATGCAGTGATGAACTGCACCGTTCTTCTAAGGTCCTCTTTGCTGCCCCATAGCTTGTTGTTGTACGCTGTATCTGTAGGCCAATACGTCTGGCGGGCCTCTTCCAGGTTAGGGCAGTTCTGCAGGATGTGGAAGGGCGTCTGTTCTTCTGCTCCACACTGGCATGAAGCTGTATCGGCGAGACCAAGTCTTTTCATATGCTTTCGTAGACGGCAGTGTCCAGTTCTGAGCCTGAAGATGGTAACTTGGCTGGGTCTGTTTAGTTTGTTGATATTGTCGTTTTGGGATTTGTAGCCATCGTTTTTGTCTTTCCATGTGTTTCTGAATGAGCACTTTACTAAAGTCTTTGCTTCATTATAGGATATTGGGGGTTGGGGTTGCTCCTTCTTTGACCCTTCCTTGGCTAATTTGTCTGCAGCTTCGTTGCCGGCAATGCCAACATGGGCAGGAATCCATTGCAGTACCACGTTGTTGTGTTCTGACAGGCCGTCTAGTTGTGCCAGCAGCTGTCTAGTGGTGGTGTTTGATGGTCCTGCTGAGAGGGATTGTAGAGCTGACAGGGAGTCTGTCAGGAAGACAACGTTCCTTCGCTGTATCCCTTGCTCAATCAGGTGATGTGTTGCTGAGTGAAGGGCCTGTACCTCGGCTCTGTAGTTGGAGCTCTGTTTGCCCACTGAAGTAGCTAGGGTAAAGGGAGTCCCTTCAGGGTAGCTGATGTACACCCCGCTTCCAGCGTTTTTGACTGCTCTTTCAGCTGATCCATCGGTGTAGGCTTGGATCCATGAGTGTGGTGGATAGCGCTGATGGATCATGTCCAGTGTATGGGCTTTTTGTTGGACAGGATTTTGTGACTTGTTCTCAACTCCTGGGACATCAACTCTGATTGTTGGAGTTTGTTGTCTAGGGATCCATGTGTCTGGGGTGAGTGGTTCTATGTCTGTGTCAACTTCCACTCCCTTTTCACGATTCAGATCTCTGACAATGTGACTCAGGCTTTGTCTTTTAAGTCTGCTTTTGGGTCTGCTCTGGAGTTTTGAGTGGAGCGGATGGGATGATAGTCTCCGTGCTTTCTCAGAATGTACTAGCACCTTGCACTGCCTCCTTGACTCTAGCGGTTCGAGGTTGGCTGTCTTTTCCATTTCTGCAACCGGTGTTGTCTTCATTGCCCCTAGGATGATGCGTAGGCCTGAGTTCTGGACTTTGTCAAGTTTGCTCTTAGTGGTTTTGGAGGCTGTTGTCCATGATGTGGAGGCGTACTCTGCTATCGGTCTTACTGTGCCAGTGTAAATCTGTTTCAGGATTTTTCCATTTGCACCCCAGGTTGTGCCAGCAAGCTTTTTCATAATGGATAACTTTTTGATGGTTCTTTCTTGAAGTTTGTCTATGTGTGGGTTCCAAGTTAGACGTGAGTCGAGTGTGACACCAAGGAATGTTGTTGTTTCCACTTGGGGTACTGAGATGTTGTCCAGGGTTAACTTGATTTTCTCCTTGGATCTTGATAGTGAGAAAAGCATGGTGACTGTCTTGGTTTTGTTGATGTTTAGGGCCCACCTGTCTGTCCACTCTGCTACCTTGTTCACAGCTGTTTGGATTCGAACTGTAACAGTACCTACACTTGTTTCGGAGCTCCAGATAGAAAGGTCGTCAGCATGTAGGGTGTTCGACACGCATCTTGGCAGGTTGGACACAAGGTCGTTGATGTATACGAGGAACAATGTGGGGGATATTACTCCTCCTTGTGGCACCCCTTCTCTCATCTTTACTTGCTGACTGAGAGTGTTGTCGAGCTTGACTCTTGCTGTTCTGTTGAAAAGGTAGCCCCTGATCTATTTGTGCAGCTTCCCAGACACCCCGTTCTGAAGCAGCTTCAAAAGCAGACCCTCCTTCCAGACTCTGTCAAACGCTTTAGAAAGGTCAAAGAAGACGGCAAGCACCTTCTTTTTCTCTTGGAAAGCATCTTCTATGTCTTGCGTGAAGTAGGCTAATTGGTCTACCGTACTGTGATGTTGTCTGTATCCAGTCTGAGTTGGGACAAGCAGGTTGTTTGACTCAAGGTGCCAGACTAGCCTCTTGTTGATGATCCTCACCAGGAGTTTACCAGTGCAGCTCAGTAGACTGATGGGTCTGTAGCTCTCTGGTTTGCTCTTGTCTTTACCCTTCTTGAAGATGGGTGTGATGTGTGCTTCTTTCCATTTGGAAGGGAATTTACCAGAGTGCCAACTGAGGTTAAAGATGTAGAGAAGAGTAGTCTTGGCCTTGTACCCTAGATGTTTTAGCATTTCATTGGTAATGCCATCTGCGCCTGGTGACTTCTTCTTCTTCAACTTCTTCAGTGCACCCTGTAACTCCTGCATGGTCAGACTGTCAGACATGCATGGGCTCACTTCACTTTCCCTATGGTTCTCAAGTGTTCTGGTCTCTTGTCTTACTTCTCTGACTCGTTCTTGTGGGAGGTTGACGCTACTCTCCGCCTCGTATACTCTGGCAAATAGGTTTGCAGCGGCCTTTCCTGTGACAGGTTCGCTGTCAACTAGGAGGACTGTTTTCTTCTGCTGTTGGTTGTCGTTGTTCAGCAGATTGGTAAGATGCCAGAGCTTTGTGGTGTCTTTCTCGAGATTCAGAGATGCAGTTTTTTCATGCCAGCTTTTCCTTGTCTGTTCTGCCTTTTCTTCCTCAAAAAGTTCTTTTAGTTGATTATATTTTAGGATGTTCTGTTCAGAGGGATTTTCTTCCATGATTTCTCTGGCTTCATTCATCTGATTTTGAAGTTTGTCCAGCTCTGAGGTCCAGAAGGGTTTGTAGTCCCGCCTTCTACCTCTGGGTACGGACTCTTGAGCGGCACTGAGAATCGCTTCAGTGAACAAACTTGCAGCCTTGTCCACATCTGATGTTTTAGTTTGGATGTTCTTACAGTTTCTGTCTGTCAGGATCTTAAAGACATTCCAGTCAGCTTTCTTGTAGTTCCAGCTTGGTGGTAGTTTGCCTTCTCTGTTGATACTTTTCTGGACAGTGATGATAACTGGTTTATGGTCACTGCCCCCGAGTTGTGATGACACTTCACGGTGCGAGATTTTCTGAATGTCGTCTGTGGCAATAGCTAGATCCGGGCTGCTTGTCGTGTGCCAGACTCTAGAATAGAATGTTGGTGTGTCATCTGGTTTGTTAAGGAGGACGAGACGATTGGACACAATCCAGTCTTCAACTTCCTCGCCTTTGGCATTAAGCTCCTTGTATCCCCAACTAGGAGAGTGGCTGTTGAAGTCGCCTACTGCTATCCAGTTGGTCTGGTTGTCATTTAGTTGGGGTAGCTTGATCTGCTTGTTTGGAGGGCTGTAGAGATTGAGGACAGTCAGGTTTCTGTCTGGCAGGATGACCTCTACACTGATGGACTCTGTGTCTGAATCAATGGAGCGTTCTTTCTCAACTGATGGTAAACTATTCTTCACTAGGGTGCAGACCCCACCCTTAGGTCTATTTTGTCTATCATGTCTGTAAAGTTCATAACCTCTGATGAAGAATCGGTTGTTTTCCTTAAGATGGATTTCCTGGATGCAGCCGATGTCGATGCTGTTAGTTTTCAGGAAATTTTGCAGCTCTAGCTTTTTGTGCTGCACACCCTCTGCGTTCCAATGCATGATGCGGAGGGGCTGGTTGTGACTAGTAGCTGTACTCTGTCCTCCCCTAGTCACTATAGGAGTACCAGAGCCGCAGTCAGTAGCTTTTGGTGGGCCCCTTCGAGGCTCGGGTCCCGGCGCCGCCCTACCCTGTCCACGGTTCAACAGGACGACACCACATCGATCCAACGTTAGTTGTACGGCCATACTGATGGGTTGTGCGTGAATGTCCGATTCGCTTCCCACGCCGATAAAGGCTGACATTCGCCGACTTCGGTGGTTGAGGTTTTTGCTCAGGGTGGCCTCCTCCCAAAGAATAGCTGCCTGTCAGGGCTATAGAACCTACTCCGTCCTTGGTTTTTATATTGGTGATTTCCTTCACCTAGCACTTTCCCCGGAGGGGGTATAGCCGCAAGGCAGCGGAGGTTTGAAGTTAGAGTTTTCCTTCTCCTAGACAGACTGCCTTCCTAGGCTTACGAGTTCTGTCTACTCGAAGCAGTGGTTATGGCGCCAGAGAACCGCCTTCGCCCCTTCTCCTGTTAGTATAAGCAGGTCCGCCGGGCTAGTAACAAGCCACGCGTGCAGGCCAGGAGCTGGACTAGGTTGACAGAGGCTATATTTTCCGCACACCGTTGGAGCATTTTCTAAGTAATGGGAGCTTGTCCCCATTACCACCCCTGGTGATATCAACCACTGGACCCATTACTAAATATAATTGGAACAAAATCAAGGACATTTTTTTCGATTAAAATACTACATAGAAATCAATTTTTATTCAGTATTCGTCCAATTACGGTATTTAATCTTTATTGCACTCTACTGTATACATTTTCAAAACCACATTTGATTAAAGCTGTACCATATAGACTCTGTTTATACAACTTCAAGTTTACACACGTTTACTTTTCGTCTTAAAAGCGAAAGTAGACTCACCTATGCGTGATCGTAAAGCACACATGACAACCGACGGCGTCGTGATCAGCACAGTACATGTCTACAAGTTTTAGAGAATGAAGCTTACATCTCTCTGTCGGCACCGACGGTAAATATTTGCTACCTGATCCACTTTGACCAAACTTCGACTGTCCTACTAATGTATGACCAGCTAAAACAGAGAAACTGTTGTGATTGTCTACACAATTCTCACACAGATATTCCTGACAGTCAACACAGCATTTAACCGCCTCACTGTTCTTGTCTTTCTTGTTACATGGTGTGCATGAAAAGTCAAAAAGTTCATCTGAAGATCGAGGTGTACACCGTTCGGTCGCCATCTTAAAGATTTAGATTTTCTGCATTTATCTCCCTTGTAATACTAAACGTATCATGTTTCAAAGTTTTATCTACCTACACATTTTATCCCTGTGCAAAACGAAAATGAATTCATAAATCATAGAGATAATGGTATTTTACATTTATCGGGGTTTATGTTATAAGATAAACGCTCGGTGAGGTTTTCTTTAAAATTATTCTATATATAAAGAATTAAACCTGTAATAAAATGATATTACAATAAAATATGTTACAATACAAATTTCTTACAATACAAATACATTTTGTAATCTCTCTGGATAAGAGTAACAGGTACAATGAAGGGTTCACTTTTTAACAGGACCTTTTCGAGATTCAAGCTGTGCTTTATATATGCATTTTGACTAGACTAGGGACCGGTGTGTCATTTATAACAAAATGATTCTTCTCCCACATATCTGCCAGTATTGAATAAATGAGTTGAGTTGACAAAAAAAAAACAAAAAAAAAACAAAAAAAAAAAAAAAAAAAAAAAAAAAAAAAACAACAAAAAACAACCTAACCTATTTGGCCTTGTTATTTGCCAGTGATAAAAGATACCTTACAAATTTTGATGCAATGTTATTAGCAATGGCTTTCCCGTAATGGTAATAACGTTTTTATTTTATAGGTAAACGTGACTGTGTTTATTTTGTTTTTCGGCCGAAGGCCGTCTGATTTCATCTTGACTTCCGCTAAAATTGATAGTAAAGAAATGAATATAGGCAGAATTTTCATTGGTCATTTTTACACTAATAACCGGTTCGACTGATACACGTACTTTAGAAGAGCTTCCGTTAAAGGTAGAGGTCTGTTCGATTGTGCGATCGCAAGAAATGTTGGAAAAAATATAAGTCAGAATAAATATAAAAACATAATAATGATATTTTCTAGATGTTTCTAACAACTTTTCAATAAATATATGAAATAAAATATGGCAGTTCGCCTTTTTGATAGTTTTGCGTTCGATTGGATTTCTGTTCTTAGCTGTTCTAGTCATTATATTCTCTTCTCGAACCGGGCATAAGAAGATTGAAACGAACTTTCGACTAATTTACAGTTACAAAATTCTCCGTGGAATTAGTGTACAGTATCTACTAAATTTTTGTTTTATTATAAATTCCTATTCAAATCAAATTCCATTTTGATTAAAATCAAATAATGTAAGTAATATTGTTTAAATCTAAGATGACAATTATTGGGGAAAAACATTACGGGTAAAAATGAACTGGAAAAAAACCATTGAGGACGAATAAAATGTTCTGTTTGCGGTAAGCATGGTTAGTAGAGAATTGTAGTGCAAGTTAACAAGTTTGACTTCGGCCGAGTATCTTTTTAATGATACTTCTTGTTTTCTTTCTTTTTGTTAGGTTTAACGTCACACTTACACAGTATAGGTCAATTTTACTGGTGGAGGAAGTGCACTTTTTCGGACACAAACGGACACCTGAGTTTATATTAAAACTGAACCTAAATTTTCAAATTTTCGTTGTTGAAGATGATGCATCTATTTGTGACTGTACAACTACTTGTAAGAAACATGTATTTTTTGTAAGTACATTTCAGCAATTATAATAGATAATATTAAACACGTGAATCGGGATGACTACACTTGGACAAACGGACCAAAAATATATGAAATATTTTCTAAGTATGAGTATTTAAATAAACAAACAAGGGTGTGTACATAAACAAAAACAATTAAATTCAATTTCAACAGCCACGTTTTGATTTTTTTAAAGTATTTGGCGTCTGCAAATAAATAAATGACATATATCCACAATAAACCTCAAAATGGTAATGTAACTAAATTCACCTTGTATGCGCATGTTTTCGTTGTCTTGTATTATTTAAACGACGAGGTAATTTTGAGCTATATGTATGTTAGGTTAATCATGTTGATAGAATTTCAGTTGCAAGATAAGGTTTTAAAAAATTAAAGGAATTAAAGGTAAACTATATGTAAAATAGTATACAATAATATATATACAAAAGGGTTGGGTTAAAAGTTATAACAACATTATCGGGGCCCCTCCAAAATTGTTCATTTTTAGGTCCCCTGCCCCCTTTAAAGCATGTCCGACAGTCATATATTTTGGCGAATATCTAAACAATCGTCATCAGATTGGTCGTTTTTTCCCGGAAATTTACGGGTATATTTTCGGGAAATAAATCGACCTATCTATCAGATCAATATTTACCAAGATAGCGGAGTTTTTATTGAAATTTCAACGGGGAAATACTCTGAAGCCGCAGGTGACTTTATTTCACATTGTCATTTTAGGTTATTGGAATATTTTGATTACTTTTATGTAGTTTTAAGTACTCAGCATGATAAATGCTTGTGATAATATCTCACTCGTGTAACTTTTTGTTTCCTGCGTAGCCATGATCCATGTCGACCTCGCGTAGCCTAGGTCACAAATAAAACGGGCGCCGTCCGATTAAACGATTTTTATAAAATCGGCAGATTTTTTGATGTCGTGGACGCCGGGCGATTTTAAATCTGATACCTTGCGTGGTCACGAATGAAACAGTCGTCGGGCGATTTTTGCCGAGTGGATTTTACAGAAAGAATTATTCGGATCAGGCGGTCGCCGCCGATGTCCGTACGGCGCCTGTGCGATTTAAAAGTGAATCGGACGGTTGCCGCGCGGGCGCCGGGCGACAATGACTTTACATTTAATAACATCCTAGATAAATCAGCCAGTTGTAATTATGCCAGCAAAGAAGTCAGCTGCCAAACCCAAGGGGAAGGCCAATGAGTTGGTCCGTGTTGTTGACAACGAGTCACCAACGGCCAGTATCGAGGCCGTAGAAGGCGAAAATCAATCAGACATTCGCATGGACATTCAAGAAAAAATTCATGTTTACTATTATTCAAAAAGAAATTCACAAATATATTTTTGAGGCAATTACAACTTCTTCAAGCTGAAATTACAACAACAAACACAAGCAGCCCCGGTCGCCGATGATGACAAAACGATGACCGCCCGGTGCCTGTACATGAATCGTCCGGGTACCGGGCGATAATCGTTTGACTACTTGTCTCTATTCAGGCACCGGGCGGGGCCCGGCCGATGTCCGCCCGGGCGCCTTTAAATCGGACGCTGTTTTAGTAGAAAAAAAAATCGCCCGATCAAAAAAATCATCGCCCGGTCGCCGCCCGGCGACCGAACGATGTCCGCTCGATTATATTTATACTCAGTGACCCCAAAAATTATCGTCCGGCCGCCGTTAGCTTTTAAGTATTACTTAAAACTCGAAGGCGCCCGCCCGATGAGCAAAATTTTCAGCTGCTGCCGTCCGATAGTCACTGCCGCCGGACGGACGCCGGCCGATATTGCGATTTTTTGGAGAAAACACATACTTTGTGAACTTTCAATGAGCCGTACCTCTTTGGGTCTACCTTAAAATACCCATCGTATTGCACATAAATAATAAAATGTTCCGGGTTTCACTACTTCGCAACAGTTTATAACATATTAGTAGAAACGGGCTCTACTTCCTTGAAAACAACTCATTCGTTGAAAGAGACATTATCAAAGTGTACTTCACCTGACAACGTTGATATTTACACCTGTCCCATAGATAATGATGTAGAAAACAAAAAGATATCCTTGTTGATATTCATCCTCACCAAACTACAAGTATAAATGGTTGATACTTAAGTTACTTAAGATGAAGTTAAAAAATACGTTATAATATGTTTTACGTGCAAGTCGCAATTCTTCTTGTCTAATTAGAATATTAATTAAGTAAGTAAATAAGTTTCTAATTATACAGGACAAACGTCGCAAAGATCATATGGCTACTTCTAGCTTTACTGATGTAAGAAGACCTTGCAAACGGGCACGTGAGAAGAACCACCTACGTTATATTCCGTAAGAGTTGGATGGTTTATTCACATGAAAGGATCGATTTGAAGTTCCTGACGGGATTCGAACCCACAGTGGTGTGAAGTCAACGACATTTAACCACTCGGCCGCGGAGACTATAAGACATATTTTGTATGCAATACAAAACATGCTTTGTTCCTATATTTATTTTATTACTGAATATTATGTATATCGCAATTCTCAAAAAGCGAGATCCTTCGAGAGCAATGGAGACAAAATCAGATAGATGAAAATCGCAAACGCACTTTTATTTAGTATGATCATGGGGTACAATGGATAATGCAACACTCACTTCCCTATCACCGGCTTAATTTTCAGCAATCACTGATCCTGAATGACCAGAAAAATAAAACAGCGCAACATTTAAGTACGAGGCAATTTATTACAGATATCACACAATGCTTAACGCTCAGGGAGGCGGTCACAAGTGAAAATGTGCAGTGGTCAGATTACTTTGGTATCTGCTGCTAATTTTGACGGAACAACGGGATGGCATTTTAGAGCTGCCCATGAGAGACTATAGATAGTGTAACACCTCTCAAGCCCCTATAGCACCGGCTTATTCTGTATCAAATCCTCAACAATTAAAATAATGAAACGACCAGAAAAAAAGAACAACGCCGAGATGATATACATGTACATGGTAAACATTTAACACTTAACAGCCAGGGCAGCAATCGTGAAGTTAAAGGAAGCAGATACCATTATGCTATGATTTGCTGTTTGTGACCGACCCACTATCTGATAGTTGCTTAAACAGCGACGCAGTAATCTCAAAAACATTTCATTTACGATATCATTCATTGCTCAAACATTATCATCTCTGTTCAGACTCAATTTAATGTCACAATAAACACAGATAATATGAACGGAATTGTATCATTCTATCTGTTGACCGTAGTACTCTTATTCACCGAGACAAGAACAGGTTTGTATACATCTATATATTATATTTTCACAATCGAATATAGTAAAATTTATGAAAATCAACATTATCGTTTTGTCTTTACTGCTTTCAGTGTCGTCCAAGTTAATGAACTTTTGTTATTTCACTAACTGGTCCAACAAGTTGGCGTCATTTGACGCTAGATTTGACATCCGGGACATCAATGTAACGCTGTGTTCACATCTTATCTACGCTTTCGCAAAAATTGACGCATCAAATGTTAGACTTTCTCCGACCCAAAATGATGACGACAATGGTCAACTTGTCAACAAGAAAGGAAGATATTTCGACTTTAATAAGCTGAAGATAGAACACCCGAACTTAGTGACACTTTTATCAATAGGTGGTGCCTGGGCCGGAAGTGGTGGATTTGTATCAATTGTTCGTTCACCGGAAACGATGAAATTATTCTCCAGAAATGTAGCGATATATCTGAGGGATCGTGATTTCGATGGTATCGATATCGATTGGGAGTGGCCGGGCGATACATATCGAAACAAATACACCACATTGCTGGAGGTAATATATATATGATATACACTTATACTAAACATGCTTGTAAAAAATACATGTATGTTATATATATCATATAATTTGCATGTAAAATATCGATGCTTTAATTATAGATAAATGTCTAGTATCATCATATAAAGTCGAAATTAATCAATGATGTGAAAATAAATAGACTAAAAGGAAAAATAAGTTAGTATATGAAATACTGGAATAATTTATATCAAACGTCGAGTTTTGAACTAGGTAAGGGCTACCCAAACACGACTCATGTGAAAAGTATTAATTAAGCAATATTTCTACAATCAATATTTCAATATTAAGTCAAGGTTACATTTTTTGTAGCAACATATACATTCTATGACAAAAATAATATTAATGGTAAACAGATACGATTTAAGAAACTTACATTGGAATTAACATAACTTTTCGTTCAAAACTATTTTTACCACAAGAACACGTAAATAAATGTGCTATATGAACGTCATAAATAACATGCAAACATGCATTATTGTCGGTACATTATTACTGCGGCAGATCAGTGTTTAAAAGAAACGACAATAATTAATGTTTGACAACTACATAGAGCCATCGTATTCGCTCTGTTTTAAAAGGGCACAATTACCTATGTTTTTGACATAATAGGACGTACTTTAACTATTATTCCGGATTAAAAATACCATTTGAGTTTGGTCTCGGCTAAAAACTTGTTTGAAACATTTCAGATCAAACGGTTTATCTGTTTCCCGAATTGCGCATAATAACTCATCTAAAGGTGTTTAAATGCTTCTAACTGAAACAGGGCGTAAGAAAATCACACAAAATACATGTAGTTTTTTAGATTTATTTCTGTTCGTGCATCTTTATTATCATACGCATATACATGTATATTCCAATCACTCGCCTAAGATCAGCTTTTTTTCTTCAGATTATCATATTATTGAAAAATCTGGTGCAAGCTTATTGAAATATTAAAATCTTAAGCGTGTGTCCTACATTTTACCATTGGTAGAATTGTTCAAAAGAATGCGTTTAGCAAGTGCGACTTAACAGTTTACAATATTATCTAAGTTCAAAGGAGGGGACCAACATAGCTCAACCAAAGATCTATGTTATATTCCTATATATATTGTCATTTCCATATTAATTTTAGATGCGTCCGTGGCCGAGTGGTTAAGATTGTTGACTTCAAACCACTTGCCACTCACCCTGTAGGTTCATTTTCCGCCATGGACTTTATGTCGGTGGTTCTACTCAGGTTCCCGCTCGTGTCTGAAATAATGCACTGAGGGGCACCTGATGTTTACCCGACTGAAAATCTCACATGACCTTTATTGTGTTGGTGCGACTTAAAAAACAGTACTTGTTTATATAATCGTGTATATTCATTTCAAAGCAAGAAACAACTGTCAATAAGAATGACATAAATTTGTATTTCATCTAAAGTCGAAAAGTGTTGTTGTGATAGTAAAATATTGTTTTGAGCTACAAATAATGAGAAAATAATCTCATAAAAAACAGGATAAATATCTCGTTATCACAACACAGTTTCACCTATTATGAGCACAGGGGACCCACACAGTGTTTGGATGGTATATACTGCTTGATAGTGACCTTAAAATGAGATTTTAGTCATAACCTTATAATATGTATATAAATATAGACAAGGGGCATTACTCGGTAAATAGAGAATTTTCGATCACCTTCAAATTCATGCGAGATTTTCCACTAATTGAATAAAAAAATCCAAAAACTATACTGCGTTGCATAGCTTATATAATCCACAATTGATAAACACTAACTTTATTTTGATTCCCTTAGCCCATTTTAAGAAATTTATTCAAAACCGTTCACTCCTGTCACAAAATTGCTTAGTCGTACGAGATGTCGCAACACCAAATTCCACGGGTAAAATATCAATTTTAAAAGGGTGAGGTACAAATAAACGCATGCAAACAATTACACAACATAGTTTCTATTACCTACCTGCGCAAATAGTCGTGAAGCGCTCTATATTCGTCTGTTTCGAACGAAATCTTCAAATCAGAGCAGAATCTGCTTCGACGTAGACATCTTGGGGAAACCCCGGTCACGTGACCAGCCGGTGTATCGAGACCTTTCATTGGTTCGGTAGGAACTTTGTTTATAACGACAACCAATGAAAGGTTTCCATACACCATGGCCAGCATTTCCAACATGTATTCGCCGAAGCAGATTTCTGCACTGATTTGAAGATTTCGTTCGAAACAGACGAATATAGAGCGCTTCAAGACTATTTGCGCAGGTAGGTAATAGAAACTATGTTGTGTTATTGTTTGCATGCGTTTATTTGTACCTCACCCTTTTAAAATTGATATTTTACCCGTGGAATTTGGTGTTGCGACATCTCGTACGACTAAGCAATTTCGTGACAGAAGTGAACGGTTTTGAATAAATTTCTTAAAATGGGCTAAGGGAATCAAAATAAAGTTAGTGTTTATCAATTGTGGATTATATAAGCTATGCAACGCAGTATAGCTTTTGGATTTTTTTTATTTAATTAGTGGAAAATCTCGCATGAATTTGAAGGTGATCGAAAATTCTCTATTTACCGAGTAATGCCCCTTGTCTATATTTATATACATATTATAAGGTTATGACTAAAATCTCATTTTAAGGTCACTATCAAGCAGTATATACCATCCAAACACTGTGTGGGCCCCCTGTGATTATGAGGAAGAAATATCACATAATAATTAAGAAATAAACTTATTATAAAATATTATGAAACAGTAAACGGTTTTGTATTTATGCATTAAAACATTAAATTAAAACAATATGTTGTAAAAAGAATTATCTAACGTGTGTCATAGAATGACGAGGCTTGAATTTGAAAAAAAAACTGTTTCGAACGAGCAAAAATTGCCTATTGTTCTCTATCGCAGTTGCTTCCTGGGTAGAAATCATTTCAAGCTTATGCAATATTTCCTATTTCCAATACTTAAGATACTCGTTTTATATATTATTAGAATAACGTCAGTCTTTCAATAAATTACAGAAAATATAAGAAGCTTTACCGCCTCCCTGTTAATATTTATTTATTCAGATAATGAGGTGCGAGTTTGAAAAGGAATCCAATCGAACTAGTAAAAAACGCCTTCTCATCTCAATTACCGTTGCTGCCTGGGAAGAAGTTATAACCAGTTCATACAACATTTCCTCAATATCTGGGTAATCTCTTTTACATCCTAATAAACTTGCTTATTTGGTTTATTGTTAGACACATTTGTGTGTAAGTTTGAATACCGCTTAAGCCGTTGCTAGGGGCGTGAGAGATGTTGCACTTGAACAACAGTATCTCTTATGAACATGCTCAATCAAACCGACTCTGTATTTTTTATATAATATTGTTGTTTTTATTTCTTCAAGGGATCACCCTTTCCCAGATTATATACATAAACCAGGGTAACAAACAAAAACCAGGGTAACAAACGGAGGTCAATTATATTCGTATTGGCATTTTTCTTTTCTACCCTTATTACCACTCGACATACATCGGTCTGATTGGTAATGTTTTGTAATGGAAATGTCATCATTGAAGCAATTCAATGCTCATTTTATGTTTCGTTTGAAATGTAGTTGTCAAGTGATACTCGATTTTCTTTCATAATTATGAATGGTTTTCTATTTAGCTATGTCGACTATATACAAATAATGGCATACGATTTTCACGGACCTTGGAGTTATGTTACCAGTTTCAGTTCACCACTTTTTTCACGTTTATCGAATCCAGGATTTCACCAGCAACTTAGCCAGGTAATGTCTATGATAGAACACCATTAAGGTGTGATTGTACTGTTTTTAGTTCAATTGTGTAGGAAGCTTATAGCTTACAGACGCACACTAGAATCAGTTCATCGAACAAATCAGTACTGGGAAATAAGTATAAAGTTTCTTTTGCAAGGAAACGCGCCTGATGGGTTTAAACTCACAGTTTTAACGAGAAAATCAAATAACTATACCGAGGCGTTAACCACTCACCCATACCGCCACTTATATTATAGTAGGTTAACAATACTTATCAAATATGAAGTCCCCCTCTCAACAGTTATGAAAATTTCAACTCATGGAGAATTAAGGCTGCTTAATCGTGGCACGGTCTTTAACAGACACGCAAATGTTTATTTCTCGTGTGACAAACAAAACGTTTTAATGTCGCATTAATTACCTCACGAGCACTCTAAATTTGCCAGTTTATCTATTAATATGAGGAAAGGACAACACAATAGACCCATCCAAAAGCTCACACGTCATCAGGTTCAAACGCATCAATTTTATTATGCGACCACCGCCCTATCACTTACAAGTGCGTACACTGTAGTCCAGCTATAGCGAACAAAACCTTGCTTGCTGACACAGGTCGGACTGACGATAAGAAAATCAGCATATTGGTTGCTCCTGGCTGGAAAAAATAACCTATTTATAACACACCGTTATAACCATCCTTTAAACGTCGTCTCGTGCGTTGTTAGTCTTGTTTTCTTTTTGCTTGTGACAAGTCGAACATATGACCATAAAAACACGGGACGGTGGGATATAGTCACAATAGAAGTGTAAAGTAGTGGGTCCAGAATGCTCTCCCTATAGATTTATGTACATTTTTTGTAACAATGCATTTTTTACTAGATTCAGTATCGGCAGGGTCTATGGTTCAATATATTGCAGGCGTGGGCAGTAGACAGATGGATATCTGGAGGGGCTCCACGTAACAAGCTGGTCATGGGTCTTACAAGCACGGCTATATCATTTGCACTCAGTAATAGAACCCTAAATGATGTTGGATCCCCGGTGGATGGTGCTGGGAAAAAAGGACCCTACCTAGGCGTTGAAGGGCATGTGACCTATTATAGGGTATACTTTCTATACTTTTTTATTCAAACTTCAAAGGCCGATATTAGATGGTCATGCAATAAGTAATAGCCTAGATGATCACAAGATAAAATGAATTAAGTACATGCACATACATTTAAATGTGGAATGTGCTAGATCTATTTGTGTCCCTGGTTGTATATTAATTTGTTCCAATGTAAAGCGGCAACTTTTGTTTATAATTCAAAGGTGTGTGAAATGATAAAGTATGGGGCGATACATCGCTGGGACGACGAACAAAAGATGGCCTACGCATATTTAGATGACCAATGGGTTGGTTATGGCAATCCCAAAAGTATGAAAGAAAAAGTAAGTACAGTCGCTTCAGATAACATTATATTTTGTTATTTTTAAAAGTAATCTTGTCACATTGAAATCAACAAACCCTGAAACTTCAGCAGTTTTAGATGACTATAATATATACCGATACGATATTTTGAAGCATAAGTAAACCTTCAACATATAGAAATACAAAACAGAAAAAAGCAGTAGCATCACCTACAACACAAACAAATAATTATGACAGAATTTATTGATTTTGTGTTTCTACACTGATACGACCAACACGACAAATATTGTCGTCCTCGTCATATTGCCGTTTGGCTTGCTAGGACAAAAGTGATATAATGACATGGGAGAAACCATTTAACATGAAATATTGAAGTAAATGAGACAATGAAGTATTGACATGATGACACAAACAACGTTTATTGTACAATTAATAAAAATCTAATATATTTTATGATTTGTTACTCCATACCGTTCCTGATATCATACTTATACATGTTCATGTATAGAAATAAATTTCACGCGTACAAAAGAACAATACAATTCCAAACTGACCTAACTGCTTTGTGGTACTCGTATGAAACTTAAACTCATGATAATAATTATATCATATTTGAAGTGACATACAATGGCGCTTGATTTCAGGTGAAGTTTGCTTACAGTCGGGGTATTGCCGGTGTTATGTTTTGGACACTGGATCAAGACGATTTTCTCGGGTATTACTGCAATGACGGGGAATATCCTCTCCTTACCGCAATACACAATGCTATACACGATTTGGCGCCAACACAGAGTCCATTTGTGGATGACGTCAGCACGAGTACCACACATTCAACAACGCCTAAAGATTTCCGACTTCATATTAGCACTGATAAAAGCGGACTTGACGTTCAATTGATACCAACGAGCACAGCAACAGGTAGTGGACCAGGGATTCCAAAACCGAGTATGTTTACTATTTTTTTTGTCCATGGGCCCGGATTTGATCATTTAATCCCTTCGATTTACAGCTAAAAGTAAATTCGCATTCAAGAACTCCTTTCGATTTCTATATTGGTTTCCCCTTCGATGATTCGCAACATGTCATATTATAGCATAAAATCGGCTATTTTTCCCTATTTTGCCCATGTTATAACGGGACCAAAACCATGTGTTAACATAGTCACGCGCTCTTGTTATAGCCCGGTTTCACCTATGCGCAATACATACAGGGCCCAGTAAACAAACAAAAAAAATGACGATTTGGCCTGTTTGCCAAAGAGTCATGCGCTCTTGTTATATTGAAATTATTGATTCGAGGGCCTCAATCGCATTAAATACGGCGAGCAGCATTCAAGTAACTATGCCGGAAATACGGCGTATATACATCGCTGCTAATCTTGGTTGTCGCCCTTTCTAAGAAACGGACAGTTGTCAATGTAAACAAATTACTGGCATTCAGTTTAACCCTCCGATTAACTTACAAAACAAGATAACACAAAACGAATATGAGAACATGTTGTTTTATTGATGCTTATGTTGATAAATGCTCTTTATATTTCTTTGAGAGATTAATGTTTAGTGCCTGATTTTTTTTATAAACTTGTGTGCTTGAAAAAACCCGATTCTGATGACGTCACTGATCTTTTTTCTACCGTCAATCTGAAATCATTCTAAGAATTTCTGAGGGTCATGTTTTGTATTGGGAAGAGTAATGTAACGTTGTTGTTTTTTTTTCCTTGAGATAATATTTCTCCAATGTCAAGCTTTACAATATCAATTAAAATTCAAAATTTCGTTCGGTTCGTTGTTGGCCCCGGAAAAATAAAACGCATACGTAAAACATGTAGAATTGGATAAATACCGTCCAAGCACAAGGATTTAATGTATTGTGTTTTGTATTAAATATACATCATGAATCTGTTTTAAAATTTTATGCTATAATAGCGTCAACGCACGTTTATTTCGTGTTATAAAGTCTGCAGAGTCCCTCAGAACTGTTGGAGCCCTCGCCCTACCGGGCTCGGGCACCAACCGTTCCTCGGGACTCTGCAGACGTTATAACACGGAAAAACGTGCGTTAATCCTATATTAATGAATCAGAAAAGGTAAGCAGTTCTGCTGTACATGAATTTGAAAGCTATAAATAGCTCTAAATGTTCTGATTTTTGACACTTAGGTTATACATTTGTTATTTCCCTTTTTTAATAGTACATGAAATTATAATGTGTTACATTTTGAATTAATTTACACACAGCATATCAAGTATACTATTAATGGTTGAATTTGTCAATATAAAAAAGATTTCATGAATAAAACTTTAATATTTTTGCTTTTGATAATTATTCTTAATTTATATTAATGAAATTAAATGTTTGGTAATAACATGTTGATATATTGGTTGTTTTGAAATAATTAAACTTTAGTATATAAAGTTACATTTCATTGGCGACAGTGATACAGCACACCACTTTGTGCTTCAAAAATAAATCATTAGGGCGCTATTTCAATGGAATACCCGCGTCCGTGATTATTATTCCATATGTACAGTAACATGCCATAAGTATTGGTTAAAATGGCGGCCATATTGGATTTTCACCGTAAATGGTGATTTTAAAAATTGAAAAACAGCAACAACTAAATCAACTTTCTCCATAATTTTTTGACAATCCTTACCTTAATACTTTGTTAGATGTCCTTTTAATCTAATAACTTCTTATAATCTAATAAATTCTTCTCGGAATGCTCTTATACAAACTCTGAATGTGCTCAGGTGAAATGCTGGTCCAAATGTCTTCAATATGATTGAAAAGATCACCCTCAGAAGTAATCGATAGGCTATAAGTCTATTTGTCAATTTTCTTTTTATAAACAACCAAATATTTTCAATGATATTCAAATCTGGTGACTGGGCAGGCCATGACATAGTTTTTATATGACTTTGAGCTATGAAATCACTGGTTGCCCGTGAAGTATGAACCGGAGCATTGTCCTGCTGAAATAAATAATTATCTCCTGGAAATGTCTGACTAAAACTGGCCACAAGTTAGCATCAAGTATGCTGATGTATTTCTGTGAATCAATATTACCTTCAACACGTGTAACAGTTCCAACACCCTCCCAACATATACACCCCCATATCATAACAGAGAACTTTCTATTTTTAGTTGATGGAATGAGGTCCAGTCTGTATCCTTCACTCTGTTTTCTCCAGACATACACTCTATTATCACCACCTACAACAACCTGGCTCTCATCAGAGAATATAACATTCTTCCACTGTCTCTCAACAGTCCACCACCTCTTCTGTAAACACCATGACAACCTCTTTTTCCTATTTTTAACTGTTACCACCACTCTCTTCCTTAAAACCCTCCTTTTAAAGTTGTGTTTGTGTAAATGACGCTGGACTGTCCTCTTGGATACTTGATTCACAGCATTTTCATTAAATTTGCATGTGATTTCACATAATGAGTTTCTCCTGTTCTTTTTCACAAGTCTTTCTAAAACGCGATAACCCCTCCCAGTCAGTAATGCAGGTCTGCCACTTCTTGATTTATTTTCCACAGAACCAGATGATTTAAATTTTTTCAAAATATTAAATACCGTACTATAAGGTATATCCAATGTCTCACATATTTTACTAGGTCTAAATCCTTTTAAATGCAAATCAACAATAATATTCTTCTTATCTGGTGACAATTCTTGACCTTTCCTACCCATTACATTGTTTACACAAAGAATGCTACAACACAGTGATTGATGACATCATAAATGACATCACACCTAAAAGCATGGCTGTGCTATTAATATCTGTGGTATTTACGTCAACATTGATTGGCAGCATGTGATCAAAGGGAAACTAATCCTACAGACATGCTCAATTGAATCCAATATGGCCGCCATTTTAACCAATACTTATGGCATGTTACTGTACGTTATTTTCTTATAGTATAGCTAACA
Organism: Ruditapes philippinarum; assembly: GCF_026571515.1. Taxonomy (NCBI): domain Eukaryota; kingdom Metazoa; phylum Mollusca; class Bivalvia; order Venerida; family Veneridae; genus Ruditapes; species Ruditapes philippinarum. Next base: position 125,775 of record NW_026860129.1, read on the forward strand.
GAGGATAATTATTTGTAGAAATGATATAATTTCATTCAAATACCAAAACCAGTTGTAACATCAAAGAATTAGGTAAAAAGAAAAAGGAAAAAGATTGAATACCAGTTAGGTTTTTGAATAACATCTCTTTAGCAACCGAAGACCAGATGTTGTTGTTTTAATCTGTCATTGGTGCATCATAAACTTATGGGTTCTCCAACACTATTTTGGTGAGCTTTTTAGTATTTTCTTTCGAAATCGATAAAGTACTTACTTTTGTTCGAGGCATTTTGTCGTGACGCGACCTGTCCGTGACTGTCCGCGTCCGTAAAAAATAGCTCATCCTGCGAAGGGTATGCCACAGCAAAACCTGTATTGTGTGGCCTTACGAGCGGATGGGCCCTCATTAAGCATAGGCTATAGATAGATAGCATCATTGATTTGATCTGCATTTTGAACATGAAATGTAATGTTTTTTTATGAATTGTTTTAAAGCAATTCAGCAATAAAGTATACTGATCTCTAAATAAATCAATTAACAAAAGATTTTTTATATATATCACCAATGTCAAATAGCTTCTATATCTTTGACTCGCACGAACATGATGTTTGTGAATTTCCTTATACCTAACAGTCTTCTATTATATTAATAAATAATGTATCACCATTTAACGCGTGTATAACAAACAAAAAATTCCTGAATTTGGTCTTTTTGCAATTCATCCCATTTTTTTTTCATTCCAGAGTGTGTTCTACTTTCAGTATTGAAAGAAACCATTTTTTTTATTTGACATGAAAAAATGCATGTTATATTAGTATATTATAATATTAGTCCCTTTTGTTACTATTTGTATATTTGTTACAATTATAATAATAAAACAAGAGGGCAATGATGGCCCTGAGGTCGCTCACCTGTATATAGGCCCCCCAACCCCCTCCCCCCAACGTTGCAGGGCCAATTGGGCTCTTTGAAAGAAGATTTTTTTAAAGTTTTTACTATACACATATAGTTAAAAACAATGACACCCCTGGGGCCAGACCAGTTTTGACCCCAGGGCTTTTATTTGAACAAACTTTGTAGACACTTACTAGAAGATGTTTCATGCTTAATATCTAAACTCTAGCTATTTGGGTTTTTTCAAAGAAGATTTTTAAGTTTTTGCTATACACATATAAAGAAAATCAATGACCCCCGAGGCGGGGCCAATTTTGACCCCAGGACTTTTATTTGAACAAACTTTGTAGACACTCACTAAAAGATGTTTCATGCTTAATATCTTAACTCTAGCTATTTGGGTTTTTTCAAAGAAATTTTTTTAAGTTTTTGCTATACACATATAAGGAAAATCAATGACCCCCGGGGCGGTGCCAATTTTGACCCCAGGACTTTTATTTGAACAAACTTGGTAGACACCTATTAGAACATGTTTGATGCTAAATATCTTAGCCATAGCTCTTTGAGTTCTTTAAAAGAAGATTTTTTAAGTTTTTACTATATATGCATATAGCGAAAATCAATGATCCCCCGGGGCGGGGCCAATTTTGACCCCAGGGCTTTTATTTGAACAAACTTGGTAGACACTTATTAGAACATGTTTCATGCTAAATATCTTAGCTTTAACTCTTTTGGTTCTTAAAAAGAAGATTTCTTAAGTTTTTACTATATGTATATAGGGAAAATCAATGACCCCCTGGGGTGGGGCCAATTTTGACCCCAGGGCTTTTATTTGAACAAACTTGGTAGACACCTATTAGAACATGTTTGATGCTCAATATCATAGCCATAGCTCTTTGACTTCTTTGAAAGAAGATTTTTTAAGTTTTTACTATATGCATATTGGGAAAATCAATGACCCCCCGGGGCGGGGCCAATTTTGACCCCAGGGCTTTTATTTGAACAAACTTGGTAGACACTCACTAGAAGATGTTTCATGCCAAATATCTAAGCTCTAGCTCTTATGGTTTTTTAAAAGAAAATTTTATACGTTTTTACTATATGTATATAGGGAAAATCAATGACCCCCCGGGGCGGGGCCAATTTTGACCCAAGGGCTTTTATTTGAACAAACTTGGTAGACACTTATTAGAACATGTTTCATGCTAAATATCTTAGCTTTAACTCTTTTGGTTCTTTAAAAGAAGATTTTTTAAGTTTTTACTATATGCATATAGGGAAAATCAATGACCCCCCCGGGGCGGGGCCAATTTTGACCCCTGGGCTTTTATTTGAACAAACTTGGTAGACACCTATTAGAACATGTTTGATGCTAAATATCTTAGCCATAGCTCTTTGAGTTCTTTAAAAGAAGATTTTTTAAATTTTTACTATATGCATATAAGGAAAATCAATGACCCCACGGGGCTGGGCCAATTTTGACCCCAGGGCTTTTATATGAACAAACTTGGTAGACACCCATTAGAACATGTTTCATGCTAAATATCTTAGCTGTAGCTCTTTTGGTTCTTTAAAAGAAGATTTTTAAAATTTTTACTATATGTATATAGGGAAAATCAATGACCCCCCGGGGCGGGGCCAATTTTGACCCCAGGTCTTTAATTTGAACAAACTTTGTAGACACTTACTAGAAGATGTTTCATGTTAAATATCTAAGCTCTAGCTCTTACGGCTTTTTAAAAGAAGATATTTAAAGTTTTTTTTTCGGTTGCCATGGCAACCAGAGTTCTGCATGGAATTAAATTCTTTGAACAATTTTTAAAGGTGACCACCAAAGGAACATTCCTGTGAAGTTTGGATGAAATTGGCTAAGTGGTTTATGAGGAGATGTCATTTAAAGTAAAAGTTTACGGACGACGGACGGACGGACGGACGCCGGACGAAAAGCGATCACAAAAGCTCACCCTGTCACTTTGTGACAGGTGAGCTAAAAACAACAGACTTTGATATTTTTATCATCTTATGTTACTGACTACAGTAGTGACACAAACAGAACATAGTACAGTCATGTCACATAACATTTACAAATCTTGTAAGTTTTGTTTGTATTCAATGGAATTACTTTCCTTACCAGGTAGGCATCAATGAAGGCATTTTTATATTAAATATCTTACCCCTCTTTTGAATTATGGACAGTGCATAAGATAAGTATAATTATGCAAAAAATGGTTTACAAAACATTCGGAAAAAATCTACAATAGTACTTAATCTGAATATAACATGACCTGTGCGTAGGAATAATTTGGTAAGGTATCTGTAATGAGCGTATTTTTTGCGCGGAGCTTCTCAATTGCTGCATTGCAGCAACATTTGTACTTGTTATATTTCTGTGTTTTCAATATGGTTTAATAAATAGACATGATCAATTGGGCAAAGAATTAAATATTTTATTGGTATTTTCATATGAGAACAAATATTATGTAAATGTGTAAAAACACTAAAAACATCGTTCTGTCATTTAGCTTGATATTTGATAGATATAATTATATCTTTATTCTAAATATTTAGTCGGAGTAAAAACTGTTTAATATTCATTGTACTAATTCAAATTTGAAAACGGCAAAATTGAAGATATTGCAGGTTCCGCTTGATTGAGCCAGTTAACGGACAGTATTGATAATTGTTATCTACCGTCAAATATAGATAACATACAATATTGAAACATACTACCAAGTGTTACTGCAAAATATATAACTTATCATTATCTCTGTGTTAAACAGCCAACAGAGCTAAATTTTCAGTATTGGATATTTTTGATAATTGTGTATTCAGTAGAATAGAGAAAATGGAATCCGTAAAGAACGCATGAAGGGGCAAAATTAAAACTGTTGCAGACTCGGTTTTATTATCACAACCGCCCATGCAAATACTCAATCAAAACGAGCCTGCAGCATTTCAATTTTGCCATTTTGTTGTTTCTTTTTAGGGATTCTGTTTCTCTCCTTTCTGTAGAAAAGTCTCCGAGACAGTATCTTCCCATTAGACCAAAGCTGCACAATTGTGTCGTTTCAAACTCCAAATGTTCCTATCTAGTTTACTTTCATAATACGTTATACTTTTCTTGTCTATAAGACTTAATCAAGTGTTGTGCTTTCTAGGGTAATGGTTAAATTTATTGAACTTTGTGTTAACAAATGTTTTACATATTGACATCGCAAACTTATACTTGGTACACAATGTACATACAAAGTAAAATACGCAACATTTATTTCACTTTTACTTATCTAATATTAAGTCGAATGAATTTTACAATCAGTTATTAAATGGATTGATATCAAATGACAAAAATATGCTCTTTCCACATTATCTATTCTGACAAATATTGTAGGAATGGCTAACACTTATCATCGAAATTTCACATGCTATAATCCGCTTCGTGATTATTTAACAATCATTGCTCTTATTGCCAATTTTTTTACAAAGTTTGTCTTTTACATTTTTAGAGTCCACGTTGAAGAACTTTTGTTATTTTACTAACTGGTCAAACAAGTTTGCGTCATTTGACGCCAGATTTGACATCCGGGACATCAATGTAACGCTGTGTTCACATCTTATCTACGCTTTCGCAAAAATTGACGCATCAAATGTTAGACTTACTCCGTCCCAAAATGATGACGACAATGGTCAACTTGTCAACAAGAAAGGAAGATATTTCGACTTTAATAAGCTGAAGATAGAACACCCGAACTTAGTGACACTTTTATCAATAGGCGGTGCCAATGCCGGAAATGGTGGATTTGCGTCAATTGTTCGTTCACCAGAGACGATGAAATTATTCTCTAGAAATGTAGCGATATATCTGAGGGATCGTGATTTCGATGGTATCGTTATCGATTGGGAGTGGCCGGATGATATATACCGAAACAAATTCACACAATTACTAAAGGTATTTTCATATAATAGTATATAAATAACACAAAGGTTTGTGGGTTATAGTAAATATATCATCCCGAGGAAAATACTGTTACCCGAGGCGTATCTTTATGAAATACAACTAAACGTTCAATCTTAACATTGATTGGCAATTTATTTAGTTGATCGTCTCATTCTAATCATGTTATATACAATACATCAAATAAAACAGTAAAACATAACCGGACTTACGTCATAGAATATAGCTTTTGACCAATTTAATTTTGTAAATACTTACTAATGAACACTAACCTATACTAACCTATATCTTGTTAATAACACAAATGATAGCTTATCATTTGTGCCTGTTTACTTTACTAGCACGTGGGTACATCCTTAATAAAGAACGACTTAATAAAATTGTCATAGACTATAGTTTGTCGCAAGAAATTAAATAAATTAGGCGTTTAATGTCATGTTTTTGTAGAAGTTTAAGTCGCGCGACCATTTAATTTTGTAAATACGTACTTATAGAAGTTAACCGACTAAGTGCTTTAAATTATTTTTTATAAACAGTCAATGTGTTACGATTAATTTGAAACATTGCAATCCTATTGGACAATAAATAATTTCAAACACTATTGTGATGTAACTCACCATACTAAAAATACTTTGTCGTCTATAATATTTTATTATCATAGCTTAAAGATGCACACCCGAAGACTACGACATAGAAATGTAACATTCTTCCTTATTAAGGCAAAACACGTGTCAAAAAGTTATTTGAAAATGTTTTTCATTTAAGCCAGGACTTAATTAGAGTATCCATCTATCTTCCATGACTTTTGCAGCTATATTTAAAACCGATCTACATACTGTAATTTATTTGTCTGTTTTTAAATTCCTGTATCGCATCATTTACATTTTCAGATGCTAGTTTAATCTGTGTAATGATACAATTTTGGATTGTTTGAAAATCCAGACTGGTTTTTGTGTATTCCTTTCTTCGAAACGATAATTGTGTCCTCTTTGTCCCCATAAAACAATTTATTCTCTCTTATTACTCTAATAATTGTTTGCATTTAAAGGAAGAAAAACGAAGTAAAACGAATAAAAACATCTACATGTAGGTTAAGTAGATAGATATATTTAACATATATCTGTACCTTATGTTGGACACGGATATTACCTTATGGCACTGTATATCTTAAATTATCCTTATTACACTTTTTAAGTGAACATGCAATTTGTTCACAAGCACAAATAGTTGCGCATTGAATGACAGCAAAGTGACATAAATGACAGTGAAGAGAACTGACTTAACCATACTTAGGGTTATTTAAGTTATTGGGTAATTATGCGAGACATACCCCTGATTTTACTTGTAACATTTATTATACATGTATATACTATTTTATGACCAATGAAAACGTTTTAAAAATATGTGCAATCCAATTAACAGGATTTAACCGACAATTAACAAGTTATCATAATTTATATGCCTTTCTTTTCATATTGTGAATATTCTTTTCTTCAGATTATGAGGCATGAGTTTGAACAAGAAGCAGTTCGCACGAGTAAAAAACGATTGCTCATCTCTATTGCTGTTGCTGTCGGAGAAGAAACTATTACCAGTTCATACAACATTTCCTCAATATCCAGGTAAACTGTTTTATAGCTGCTGTTGGATACCCCTGCTTATAAGAAAAGATTTAATGATATAAAGACCACATAACCCGCATGGTCGTTTCCTCAATGATTATATATAAAGCTCATCTCGTGTACATTTGAAATAAAATTGTAAAGTGGTGTAATTTTCTTTCATACGAGTTTTCTAGTTTTATTACTACTGACCGTTCGAAGGCTGTACCTCTTTATGTTCCTTCACATGGATGTTTTGTGAGTTGTTAAATGTTTAAAATGTTTGCACGTTTTTGATGTGCTACATTGTTAAAACATCATTAACGGTAAGTATATTCTTCCCATTCCCCCTTTTATCCCGTTTTGTGCCTTTCCCCCACCCCCTTTACCACTTATTGTTCCCTTACACCCCTTGTCCCTTCAATTCCCTTATTGGGGCCTTTTAGTTCTAATCATTTCACTAATTAATTACATGCCCCCCTCCTGTCACCGCCCTTGTGTCTTCTCCCAATTATTAGATCGGTGCCTTCTTGGAGCCCTACTGGTGTGACTGGATTGTGTCGAGTTCTGTGTTCTATGAACGTTGATTTGCCTTGTTGGTCTTTATTCTCATTTTTTCTCATTTTTCTCATTTGTATTTAGGGATGTTGACTATATACAAATAATGGCGTTTGATTTTCATGGACCTTGGAGTGATGTTACAAGTTTCACTGCACCACTTTTTTCACGAATATCAAATCTCAGATTCAACCAACAACTTAGTCAAGTAAGTTCTGATATTGTAGTTATAATTCAAGCACAGTGTATTTTCTGCTTACCAGTTTTGTGATATAATTTCTGGCCCCCTAAGATGATTCAAATACATTGTACTTCAAATGTTGTTGTGCCGACACAAAAAAAAACAACAAAAAATTCGTATGATCGATTCAGATGATAAAAATGATCGTGTTTGGAAGACAATTTAATAAATGTATTATTGATAAACTCACTCAATTTGTCGTTCTGTCGTGATGGTGTTGCTACATGGTGTAAAGTTTATTATTGCATGGCTGAAAACAGAATGACTAAAACAATCATTAAATGAAGCGAGACGTAATGTTTGCTTAGCCTAGACTAATAATTTAAGTAACTTATGGATACACATTACAATCTTATATAATTAATCGTTCAACAATAATATGGAAATATAAATAAATTCATAAAAAATACCTAAAATGATCATTCATTGCCAAAATTTCTATCATCGACAACAGCACAATGTTTAGCTACAAACAAAACAACAATGTGGAACAAGGCAACGATATACTAACCTGTTTGTTAGGACGACGCATACACATTGTAGGTAGAGTCACAAACGTGACGTGGTTGTTGATTTATACAACCGTGTTGATGACGAAGTTGTACCTTTTAGCGATGAGTTTGATTAAATGGCAGCTTGATGTTGACACGGTGATGAAGTGTTTTCGTTTCTCTAAGTTTACACACATATACTTATATCCAATATTTCATTAGTGATTAAGATAAATTAATTATTTTTTGCTAATTTGTGCATTTATCACTTACGTGTATTTATGCTATAGAGCTATAGGGGTTTTCTATACTTTACTATTAAGGTCGGTTCGATTAGGAAAACCAGAGAGCAAATAGCTAACTTTCTTGTACATGTAAAGAAGCAAGTTTATAGTGAAAATGATATGCCTCTTTAACCTTTCCCTTATATAAGCGTGTTTTGACGGCTTTTTGTCCCCCCCCCCCCCCACTATTTTGAGGCCTCTAACAGTAAACAAATGTCCTATTTAGGCCCAAAACACTGTTTTTCGTTTGAGATATGTTGTTAAAAAGTGACCTTTTTTCGGCGCGGCCCCAATCAAAATGATACATCAGGGGTTGCCAGAAGGGAGATGTGCCCCCTTCAGTTTGGAGGATTTGAAGGGGGGGGGGGGCGGTAGTCCCACTCATCGCCAAGAACATTTTGGACATGTGACAGGCTAAAAATGGCCTCAGGTCGATCTTATGGTGCCGTGAAACCAACGCTGAAAAACCTTTTACTCTGTCTCATTGCATTGAGGAGTTGCAGTGCTTTGAAATCAGTTTTGATGAAAAAAACAAAGCAAAATAGTGCTTTTTCGCAATTTTGAGACGCCCCCCTTTGACATGGTAACAGGAATTTTAAGATTGATCATGTTGTTACAGAGGTTATGGTTCGTTCAGTTAGCATATGTGCCAAGTTTCATTAGTATTGAAGCATTTTTCATAGATTTATAGCAGTTTGAACTTGTAACAGGAGGCTTTTAAATGAAAACGGCCATTTTTCACAATATGCTCATGGGGTGAAAGGTTAAAACAAAAATGCATATACAATTGTTACCATTTTTATATACTCTTTGAGATAGTGCTTACGGAGAGAGTTTCTAAAAAAGCTTTTCAAGTTTCCAACTCAATCCGTACATTTTATAATTTGTCAATTATCATGTAAATGAAATGATTATAAAATATAAATATAATATTGTTTAAATTAAATTAAGGTGGCATGTTATTTTGAAAAAATATAAGCAATATCTATGTTCATATATGATTTTTCAGGCGTGGGCAGTAGACAGATGGATATCAGGAGGTGCTCCATGTAACAAGCTGATAATGGGTCTTACAAGCACAGCCACATCATTTACTCTCCGTAATAGAACCGTTACCGATGTGGGCTCCCCGGTTGATGGTCCAGGGAACAAAGGGCCATACCTAGGCAGTAATGGACATGTGACCTATTATAGGGTACTTAAGTTTATCAGAAAACATACAATCTTTGTTATTATTTCTACAAAGTGATGCAATTTGAAAGTTTTATTGGGTTTTGATCTTGATATTCTTTTTCAAGAATGGAATGTTTGTTTTAAATAATTGTATTGTTGTACAGAAAAAGTTTAATTAAGCAATACGTAGGGAATCTTTGATGAACTCTTTAAATTACTATGTACACTTTCTATAAATAAACCATTGGAAACAAATCTCATCAAATACATAACAATGAGATGATATTCATAGTTCCGGATAGATAAGTAGACAGTGCTAATGAACATAACGAAACAATGTAATCTTCAATGCTTTACAAAGTTGTTGATATATACATATCGTGTCAGGCGGTAAATGCAGCATAATTTCACGATTCTATATTCAATATGATATTTCTTTAAGCGAAGTCCGTGATAATATTTTTTTTTCATTTTAAAAATGTAGAACATCAACCTTTTTATAAATTGAAGGTGTGTGAAATGATAAAGAATGGAGCAATTCATCGATGGGACGATGAACAAAAGACGGCGTACGCATATTTAGAAGACCAGTGGGTTGGGTATAGTAATCCTAAAAGTATGAAAGAAAAAGTATGTATGATCGCTTCGGATGATATAAATGATCGTGTTTGGAAGAAAATTTAATAAATGTATTATTGATAAACTCACTCAATTTGTCGTTCTGTCGTGATGGTGTTGCGACATGGTGTAAAGTTTATAATTGCACGGCTGAAAACAGTATGACTGAAACAATCATTAAATGAAAAGACATAATGTTTGCTCAGCCTAGACTAAAAATTTAAGTAACTTATGGATACATATTACAATCTTATATAATTAATTGTTCCACAATAGTATGGAAATATAAATAAATTCACGAAGTCAACAGATTATTTCATAGCTTTACGCACCTTAATGGTTACAAGATTGTATTCAAAATTGCCTCAAGTAATAAACGATGACGCCTAATTTCAGGTGAAGTTTGCTTACAGTCGGGGTATTGCCGGTGTCATGTTTTGGACACTGGATCAAGACGATTTTCTCGGACATTACTGCAATAACGGGAAATATCCTCTTCTTACCGCAATATATAACGCTATTAATGAACTAGCACCAACACAGAGTCCATTTGTGAATGACGTCAGCACTAGTTCCACACATTCTACCACACCTAAAGATTTCATACTTTATAATAGCACTGATAAAAGCGGACTTGACGTTCAATTGATACCAACAAGCACAGAGACGGGTGGCAGTGGATCAGGGATTTCAAAACCGAGTAATGTTATGCAATTTCTCTGTTTTTAATATGATTAAATAAATAGACATTGACCAATTGGTATTTTTCATTGTTTTTTTTCATATGGGAACTAATATTATGTTAATATGAAAAAACATTGTCATTAGCTTGTATATTTGATTGATATAATTATATATGTATTCTTAATATTTAGTTGGTGTAAAATAGACAAAATAAGAACTCTTAGAGAATGTCCAAAACGGCAAAATTGAAAATAATGCAGACTTGGTTTGCCTGAGCCTGTTAATGTGCGCTACTGTCAAGTACAAACTACCGTCCACGCATCCTCGCACCGGCTTAAGCAGAATTCAGCAGTTAAACATGAAATGGTAGTTTTATTTTAGAAACATCCACAGATGTGTTCATACGGCGGTTATCATGAGACCTTCATTGTGACACGTTAGTGCCATTGCATGAAAAGCGGCGTATGGTCAAAGCGTGTGCCTTTTAATGAGAAAAGAATCGGCGGAAGTAAACAAAATGGAATTTTAAAAGGGAACAGAGGTTATGAAATCTGCAGATAATCACAGATAAGACGCCAAAAAGCAGGCCACATATCCTAAGGGTGATATAACAGTATTCAAGTAGGAATATTGGAACCACACTGTACTGTCGTATTGAACGATCTTTAAGGATCGGATATATAACATCTCTGATTGAAGTGACTTTTTACAGATCTACACGGCACAATCAATGTGACAATAAGATTGCTCTGTTTGATTGAGCCTGTTCGTGGACGGTACTGTGAAGTGCAAACTACCATCCACGCCCAGTAGCTTCGGCTTAAGCAGAATTCAACATTTCATCATGGAATCGCAAAATTTTGAATTTAGAACATCCGCAGATGTGTTCATACGGAGGTTATCATAGAACCTTCGAAATGACACTTCCGTACCAGCATATGGTAAATTTCTGGTAAAAATGTGATCCATTGGAAGCATTTAAAACTGAAAATTACAGACTCGGTTTAATTGAGTCTGTACATGAGGGATAATGAAAAGTGCAACATGCCTCACGTCCTCTAACACTAGCTTGAGCGGTAATTGATATTCAACACTTAAAATTACCGGACTCAATTATCTTAAAGGACCAGAAAACACTGAAGTGAAGTACGAGGCAACTTTTCACGGCTGCCATACAGAGCTGTTTAATATTCATTGTACTACTTCAAATTTGGTCTACGAGCTATCTATTTTTCGGGATTTGAACTTTTGCACATCATCCAAATATACAGAATCCCTTAATAACGTTTAAAAACGGATAAATTGGGGGTATTGCAGGTTCAGTTTAAGAAAATAGAGAAAAAAGAATCCGTAAAGAGCGCCAAAAAGGGCAAAATTGAAAATGTTGCAGGCTCTGTTAATGGACGGTACTGGAAAGTGCAGGCTACCGTTCCCATATCGTAGCACCGGTTTAAGTTGAATTCAACATTTATACAAGCAAATGGTGAAAATCATCCGCAAAGTAAAGTTTCAAATTTACCATTTTCATGTTTAAATGTTGATGTCTGCTTAAGTCAGTGCTAGGAAGCGTGAATGGGAAGGTAGCTTGCAGTTACCACTACTGCCGATGCACAAACTCCAAATCTTCCTAACTGTTTTTTTTTCATAAGACATTACTCTTTCTGTCTATAAAATATGAAAAGAAAGATCAACAAGGAAAGGTGACGTTCAATATGTTATGCTTTCTCTGGTTATGGTTGAATTTGCCTTTTTGTGTAGATATTTGTGTTTAAAAATGTTTTACATATTGGCACCGCAATCTTATACTAGGTACAAAATGTACATAAAAATAAAATGCGTAACATATATTTCACTTTTTCCTAATAATAGATCGAAAGAATTTCACAACCAAGTATTGAATGGATTGATATCAAAAGATGAAAATCATACTCTTTTCACATCATCTATTGTGAAACAAATACTGGTCATAACATTTTAACTATGTTAATTATACTGCTATATCGGGATGCTTACCTCTAACCTTAACTTGAAACCGGTTATCTAAAATAGAACAGATATGGATTTCCTAGGATTTTTGTAGGAATGGCTAACACTTCTCTAAATGCTTAAATCCGCTTCGTGATTATTTAACAATCATTGCGTTTATTGCCATTATTTTTTCAAATTTTGTATTTTACATTTCAGAATCCAAGTTGAAGACGTTCTGTTATTTTACTAACTGGTCAAACAAGCTGGCGTCATTTGACGCCAAATTTGACATCCGGGACATCAATGTAACGCTGTGTTCACATCTTATCTATGCTTTCGCAAACATTGACGCATCATATGTTAGACTTACTGCGTCCCAAAATGATGACGACAATGGTCAACTTGTCAACAAGAAAGGAAGATATTTCGACTTTAATAAGCTGAAGATAGAACATCCGAATTTAGTGACACTTTTATCAATAGGCGGTGCCAGTGCCGGAATTGGTGGATTTGTGTCAATTGTTCGTTCACCAGAGACGATGAAATTATTCTCTAGAAATGTAGCGATATATCTGCGGGATCGTGATTTCGATGGTATCAATGTCGATTGGGAGTGGCCGGACGATATATATCGAAACAAATACGCCCAATTGTTGAAGGTATTTCATATGCAGTATTAGTTAAGTAACGGGTTACACCGACATGACCCGTCTTGTCAAACTGATTTTAACGTCATTTTCAAAAGTTTGCATTCGTTGTCGATACATCTTGTTATTTAACAGATCAATTATGAGTCGATTATACTAACAGCTGATGTGATAGTAATTAATGTCGACAGTAAATAACATTATTGACATTGATAACATGTTTTACTAGATACCACATTCATACACATTAACTCTAGAAATATACCTCGATACATATGTAGTATATAATATATATAATATACCTCTTCTGTACATGTAAGCAGAATAAAGTTTAAATCTGAGCATTTGTTCACCGATGAATTTACCGTATTACTAAAATAAACAGAAATAAAGAATCCCCAAAGAACGCACAAAAGTTAAAAATGTTGCAGGCACGGTTTGATTGAGCCTGTTCATGAACGGTATTGAAAAGTTACCGTCCACGTCCTCTAGCACCGGCTTAAGCAGTATTCAATATTTAACATAAACTGGTAAAATTTGGAATTTTGAAACATCCGCAGATGTATTCATATGGCGGTTATCATAGAACCTTCAATGTGACACATGTACAATTCAATGAAAAGCGGTTTATGGTCCCTAAGTAAACAAATTCGTGTGCACTAAACGAATAAACAATGGGCGTATTCAAGTGAGGAATACTGGAACCACCCAACAAGAAAATAGTCGAATAGAAAGAACTAATCAAAACATTGATTTGCTATTTATTTAGTTTATTGTCTCATTCTAAGCATGTTATATACAATACATTATTTAAAACATTAAAACTTATCGGACTAACGTCATAAGATATATTGATTTTGACCAATTTAATTTGTAAATTCTTACTTATGAACACTAACATAAATCTAGTTATTGGTTATCATTTGTGCCTGTATAATTTATTAGCACGTGGGTACATGCTTACAACAGTACGACTTAATAAAGTTAGGTTGTCGCAAAAAATTAACTGAAATCTGCGATTAATGTCATGTTTTTGTAGAAGTTTCAGACTTATGTGATGTAACTCACCATACTAAAAACACTTTGTCGTCTAGCATATTGTATTATCATAGCTTAAAGATGCACACCCAAAGACTACGAAATAGAAATGTAACACTCTTCCTTATTAAGCTAAAACACGTGTCAAAAAGTTATTTCATTTTTTATTTCATTTAAGCCAGGATTTAATTATCTTCCATGACTTTTGCAGCTATATTTAAAACCGATCTACATACTGTAATTTATTTGTCTGTTTTTAAATTCCTGTATCGCATCATTTGCATTTTCAAATACTAGTTTAATCTTTGTAATGATACAATTTTTGATTATTTGAAAATCCAGACTGGTTTTTGTTTATTCCTTTCTTCAAAAAGATAACTGTGTCCTCTTTGTCCTGATAAATCAATTCATTCTTACTTATTACGCTAACAATTGTTTGCATTTAAAGGAAGAAAAACGATTAAAAAACATCAACATGTATGTTAAGTACATAAATATATTTAGCATGTATCTGTACCTTATGTTGAACACGGATCTTCAGTAATGGCACTACACATATATATCATAAACTATCCTTATTACACTTTTTCACTGAACTATAGCACAAATAGTTGTGCATTAAATGACAGCAAAGTGACATAAATGCCTGTGAAGAAAACTGACTAAACCATACTTATAATTATTTTTGTTATTGGATAATTATGCGAGACATACCCCTGCTTTTACTTGTAACATTTAATATATATACGATTTTATGAACAGTGCAAACGTTTTAAAAATATGTGCAATCCAATTAACAGCATTTTACCGAAAATTACCAAGTAGTTACACTGTATGAGCCTTTCTTTTCATATTGTGAATATTCTTTTCTTCAGATAATGAGGCGTGAGTTTGAAAAAGAAGCCGTTCGCACGAGTAAAACACGATTGCTCATCTCTATTGATGTTGCTGTCGGAGAAGAAACTATTACAAATTCATACAACATTTCCTCAATATCCAGGTAAACTGTTTTATAGTTTCTGTTGAATGCCCTTGCTTATAAGAAAAGATTTACTGATATTAATACCACATAACCCCATGGTAGTTTCCTCAATGATTCTATATAAAGCTCTTCTCGTTTTTGTTGTGCTACATTGTTAAAACGTCATTAACGGTAAGTATATTCTTCCCATTCCCCTTTTATCCCATTTTGTGCCCTACCCCCACGCCATTTTCCCCTTTATTTTCCCTTTACACCCCTTGTCCCTTCAATTCCCATATTGGGCCCTTTTAATTCTTACCATTTCACTAATTACAAGGCCCCTTCTTTTACCTTCCTTGTGTGTTCTCCTAATTATAAGATCGGTGCCTTCTTGGAGCCCTACTGGTGTGACTGGATTATATAGGGTGCTGCGTTCTGTGAATGTTGCTTTGCCTTGTTGATCTTTATTTTCATTTTTTTCTGTTATATTTAGGGATGTTGACTATATACAAATAATGGCGTATGATTTTCATGGACCTTGGAGTGATGTTACAAGTTTTACTGCACCACTTTTTTCACGAACATCAAATCCCAGATTCAACCAACAACTTAGCCAAGTAAGTTCTGATATTGTAGTTATAATCGAAGCACAGTGTATTTGCTGCTTTCCAGTTTTGTGATATAATTTCTGGCCCCCTAAGATGATTCAAATACTTCAAATGTTGTGGTGCCGACACAAAAAAGAAAAAACCTTAAATGATCATTCTTTGTCAAAAATTCTATCATCGACAACAACACAAATGTTTAGCTACAAACAAAATAACAATGTGGAGCAAGGCAACGATATACTAACCAATTGTTAGGACGAGGCAAATTCATTGAAGGTGGAATTTCGAACGTGACATGGTTGTTGATTTATACAACCGTGTTAATGACGAAGTTGTGCCTTTTAGCAATGAGTTTGATAAAATGGCAGCCTTGATGTTGGTACAGTAACGAAGTATTTTTGTTCTCTAAGATTACACACATATACTTATATCCAATATTCCATTAGTGATTAAGATAGATTAGGGTGGCATGTTATCTTGAAAAAACATAAGCAAGATTTATGTTCATATATGATATTTCAGGCGTGGGCAGTAGACAGATGGATATCAGGAGGGGCTCCACGTAACAAGCTGATCATGGGCCTTACAAGCACAGCCACATCATTTACTCTCAGTAATAGAACCGTTACTGATGTTGGATCCCCGGTGGATGGTGCTGGGAAAAAAGGGCCATACCTAGGCTTTGAAGGACATGTGACCTATTATAGGGTATTTAAGTTAATCAGTAAACATGCATTTGTTGTTATTATTACTACACATTGATGCAATTTGAAAGTTTTATTCGGTTTTGATCTTGATATTCTCTTTCACGAAGGGAAAGTTTGTTTCAAATAACTTTATTGTTGTACAGAAATAGTTTAATTAATTAAGCAATACGTAGAGAATCTGTGATCATTGTCTTCCAGAACTCTAATAATTACCATATAAATTTTCTATTAATAAACCATTGGAAACAAATCTCAACGAACACATAACTCATAATTTCGGAGTGATTAAACTAAAAGCTAATGAACAATACGAAACAATGTAATCTTCAATTCTGTAAAAAGTTATTGATATATTAATATCGTAACAGACGGTCAATACATCATAATTTTACGATTCTATATTTCTTTAGGCAATATTTTGTTTCATTTTGTACTGTCAAACACCAACCTTTTTATAAATTGAAGGTGTGTGAAATGATAAAATATGGAGCAATTCATCGATGGGACGATGAACAAAAGATGGCATACGCATATTTAGATGACCAGTGGGTGGGGTATGGCAACCCAAAAAGTATGAAAGAAAAAGTACGTATGATCGATACAGATGATATAAATTATCGTGATTGGAAGACAATTTAATAAATATATTATTGATAAACTCACTCAATTTGTCGTTCTGTCGTGTTGGTGTTGCGACATGGTGTAAAGTTTATAATTGCACGGCTGAAAACAGTATGATTGAAACAATCATTAAATGAAAAGACGTAATGTTTGCTTAGCCTCAGCTAATAATTTAAGTAACTTATGGATACATATTACAATCTTATATAATTTATCGTTCCACAGTTAATTTAGTTGTAAATAGTAATGTAAATAAATTCAAGACATACACAGATTAATTCATAGCTTAACGCACCTTAATGCTTACAAGATTCTATTCATAATTGCCTCAAATAATAAACGATGACGCTTAATTTCAGGTGAAGTTTGCTTACAGTCGGGGTATTGCCGGTGTTATGTTTTGGACACTGGATCAAGACGATTTTCTCGGACATTACTGCAATAACGGAGAATATCCTCTTCTTACCGCAATACACAACGCTATAAATGAACTAACGATAACACATAGTCAATTTGTGGATGGCGTCAGCACTAGTTCCACACATTCTTCCACACCTAAAGATACCCGACTTAATAATAGCACTGATAAAAGCGGACCTGGTGTACAATTGATACCAACAAGCACAGAAACGGTTGGCAGTGGATCAGGGATTTCAAAACCGAGTAATGTTATGCAATTTCTTTGTTTTTAATATGGTTAAATAAATAGACATTGACCAATTGGTATTTTTCTTTGGTATTTCCATATGGGAACTAATATTACGTTCATATGAAAAAACATTGTCATTAAATTGTATATTTGATTGATATTAATAGAATCTATTATTGGGTTAGATAGAGGATAGGGAAATCCCAACCCGAGGGTGATCGGTTCCATCGAAGACAAGCCTTGGCGAGTTCCCGATGGAACCGATTGCCAGAGGGTTGGGATTTCCCTATCCTCTATCTAACCCAATGATTGATTATGTTTCTCACTCACCTGGACACACAAGAAACAAAAGATAAATATCAGTCGCGCATATATATGTACAAAGCGGGGTGGGGCTTCTATGCATTATTTACGTCCGGAAAAAAATTTACTGACCAAGTTTATGTGTGAAAAAATCAATGAAAATAAATTCATATAAGAGCAAGGTTATCATGATAAAGCACATCAATATTAAAGTCGGATTTAGTGTCATAATATAAGTGTTTATAAGGAATTCAGTCCATACTTCAGTGGTTGAAAAAAGCGTTTACCGTTTGAAAAGATTTTTCAACTTATTCGGTTATTTAGGCCGGATTTTCAATTAAAATATAATAAAATGAGATTCGTCATCAAGAAGCATCGTTATCATAACAGGGAACAGGCAAAGTGTCATAATATCCGATTAAACGAAGAATTTTGCGATATTTCAAAGTGTGCTTTTTTTAGTAACAGATCGATATTGAAAAGGGCGGACCTATAGGTAAGTAGGACTCATTGCATTGTGAAAGTTAAATTCAACCGTGGGCAATTTAAAAGATTAGCTCACATATATTTTTTAGACATTTTGACCTTTTTACGGTTCATTTTTGTTAAAATAGGAGTGAATGGCGAATGTGTAGGAATATGTTTTTAGAAGTGTTGCACGTTGAGTGTGAGATAAGCCCATGTGAGATTAGATTTTCCAACACTGCTATTTTTAGTAACATTAACGGATTTTTCTATTTGGTTAGTGAGAAAATTATATCTGTATTCTTAATATTTTGTCGGTGTAAAAAAAGACTTAATAAGAACCCTTAAAGAAAGTCCAAAACGGCAAAATTGAAAATAATGCAGGCTTGGTTTGCCTGAGCCTGTTCATGAACGGTACTGTCAAGTACAAACTACCGTGCACGCCCCCTGGCACCGGCTTAAGTAGAATTCAACACTTAAACATGAAATGGTAGTTGTATTTTAGAATCATCCGAAGATGATCTCATACGGCGGTTGGTATCATGGGACCTTCATTGTGATACGTCAGTGCCATTCCATGAAAAGCGGCGTATGGTCCCCAAGTAATAGAAAGTGTGTGCCCTTAATAAGAAAAGAATCGGCGGAACTAAACAAAATGGAATTTTAAAAGGGAACAGAGGTTATGAAACCTGCTTATCACACATAATTAAGACGGCAAAAAGCCACATATCCTCAGACACATATCCTCAGATTGATTTAACATTATTCAAGTAGGAATATTGGAACCACACTGTAATGTCGTATTGAACGATCTTTAAGGATCGGAAATATAACATCTCTGATTGAAATGACTTTTTACACATCCACACGGCAGAATCAACGCTGATGTGGCAATAAAATAGAGGAAATAAGAATCCCTCAGGAAGTCCAAAGCGGCAAAATTGAAAATATTGCCGACTCGGTTTGATTGAGCCTGTTCATAGACGGTACGGTCAAGTGCAAACTACCATCCACGGCCAGAAGCTTCGGCATGAACAGAATACAACATTTAATCGTGGAATTGCAAAATTTTGAATTAGAAACATTCGCAGAAGTGTTCATACGGAGGTTATCACGGAACCTTCGATATTACACTTTCGTACCAGCATATGGTAAATTTCTGGTAAAAATGTGATCCCTTGGAAGCATTTAAAACAGCAAAATTACCTGAAAATTACAGACTCGGTTTAATTGAGTCTGTACTTGAGGTATAATGAAAAGTGCAACATTCCTCACGCTCTCTTACACCGGCTTTAGCGGTACTTGATTTTCAACACTCAAGTACCGGACTCAATTATCTTAAAGGACTAGAAAACATAGCCAATCTGAAGTGAAGTATGGGGCAACTTTTACGGCTTCCATACAGATCTGTTTAATATTCATTGTACTACTACAAATTTGGTCTACGAGATATCTATTTTTCGGGATTTGAACTTTTGCACATCTTCCAAATATACAGAATCCCTTAATCACGTCTTAAAACGGCAAAATTGAGGGTATTGCAGGTTCAGTTTAAGGAAATAGAGAAAAAGAATCCGTAAAGAGCGCCCGAAAGGGCAAAATTGAAAATGTTGCAGGCTCTGTTAATGGACGGTACAGGAAAGTGCAGGCTACCGTTCCAATATCGTAGCACTGGTTTTAGCAGAATTCAACATTTATACAAGCAAATGGTGAAAATCATCCGCAAAGTAAAGTTTCAGATTTACCATTTTCATGTTTAAAAATTGATGTCTGCTTAAGTCAGTGCTAGGAAGCGTGAATGGGAAGGTAGCTTGCAGTTACCACTACTGCCGATGCACAAACACCAAATGTTCCTAACTAGTTTATTTTCATAAGACATTACTCTTCCTGTCTATAGAATATGATAAAAAAAAGATCAAGGAAAGGCGACGTTCAATATGTTATGCTTTCTCTGTTTATGGTTGAATTTGCATTTTATCAAGAACTTTGTGTTAACAAATGTTTTATATCTTGGCACCGCAATTTTATACTAGGTACAAAATGTACATAAAAATAAAATGCGTAACATATATCACGTGGTATGCCTGGTTTGCCGGACTACTTTTCAAGAAAAAATAAAATTATTATTATAATGTTGGATTTTAAGTTTGGTGGTTCAATTTGTTTTCGCCTCAGAGTTTCCAATAGAAACGTTCTTTACAGGCCGTTTCAGTGGTATGAAAAAACTGTCGTTAAATCTTCTCTGTGTAGAATAACGAATTTTGGAAACGTTGATAAAATTTGTTTGTTTATTTTATTTCACTCTATAAATTTTCAAGCGAAATAAAAATAAATGTAAAACTTAACTCGTTTGCGACAGTAAAATAGCGTACTTGAATTGATTGTTTTGCACGTGCTGTTTGGCGCTACATTGTGACGTCACGTAAACAATACTTTAAACGTCTGTACAGCGTTAACGACTGAATAAAAGATATTGGTTTTCGAATTCGAATTCATTTTCTTAGTTTGACCATTTTCTTTCATTCTAGATAGTTTTTCACAACAAAATTCGACAAAAAAATGTTTTTATTATCGTATTTTTCAAAGAAAATGGCGCCCTCAATGTGAAAATATACAGGGAGGTAATAAGAACGGCGCGTGCATTGTTGTAGGCTTCGGGTCTTCTTTGTTTATATAGAAACATTTCCGATAGTGTGATTAAAGGTAGTTTGCCTAATAAACTTCTTAAAAAAATCGGTGACAGGATAAATAGAATAATAGATTGGTGCCGTGGATTGAGAAAGTTTATCTGGCTCTGCTCCGGAATTTATTGGGTTCGCCTTCGGCTCACCCAATAAATTCCTCCGCCTCGCCTGATAAACTTTCTCCATCCGTCGCACCAACCTATTATTCTCTATATCTAAAATAGAACAGATTTGGATTTCCTAGGATTTTTGTAGGAATGGCTTACGCTTCTCTACATGCTTTAATCCGCTTCGTGCTTATTTAACAACCATTGCTTTTATTGCCATTATTTTTACAAATTTTGTATTTTACATTTCAGAATCCAAGTTGAAGACGTTCTGTTATTTTACTAACTGGTCAAACAAACTCGCGTCATTTGACGCCAGATTTGACATCCGGGACATCAATGTAACGCTGTGTTCACATCTTATCTACGCTTTCGCAAAAATTGACGCATCAAATTTTAGACTTTCTCCGTCTCAAAATGATGACGACAATTGCCAACTTTACAACAAGAAAGGAAGATATTTCGACTTTAATAAGCTGAAGGTAGATTATCCAAACATAGTGACACTATTGTCAATAGGCGGTGCCAGTGCCGGAAGTTGTGGATTTGTACAAATTGTTAATTCACCGGGGACGATGAAATTATTCTCTAGAAATGTAGCGATATATCTGAGGGATCATGATTTCGATGGTATCGATATCGACTGGGAGTGGCCGGACTATATATATCGAAACAAATACACCCAACTACTAAAGGTACTTGTTACATGATACAGAAATATGTAAAATACCTGTAAAATATACGTACATTTACAATGTATCAATTATGACGCACTAAATGTTTTGAGAAGAATTGTTTATTTAAATAAGTATGCACCTATATCTATTATAGCTTTAATCAAAATACCATATAATCCGTCAAGCTTGGCCTTTGAAATGCACGCTCGATGACGGCAATGTACATGGAACTGATAACTTATAAACACAGAACAAGGCGGGAATGAATAGAATGATAACTTGAAAATATTTCAATCTATTTACATATTTTACTATTTAAACACCTTAACCTACTTTATCCTTTTATTGATATTTAAAATATCAAGTATGCATGAAGTTTATTTGCAAAGCAGAGTTAAATTACAAATACTTAAATTGTCTGTAATAAGTCAGAAAGAATGATTATAAACAAGACCTAGTATATCTTAGTTCATTAAAAGTTTTAGTAGGAAAAACAAATAGTTTCAGCAAGAGTATTGTTTTTCCGAACAAGTATGTCCGTGATAACAAGACACTCTACCTTTATAACATTTATCACATTTATCATATAAATATGCCTTGTGTTAGACACAAATATTTAGCTAATTCCTTAAAAACTTTGTAATTCATTAACTATGTAATTCATTAACTATTCTTTTTTTTCATATAACAGGCTGATAATCCAACACAGATTCTACTTTCGTTTTTTTTTTCTAAAACACGATGATTTCAATTTAACAATTTTTACCGATAACACACATAGCAAATATTAATTTAGTGAGGCCGTTCGAACGAGTAAAAACTACCCATAATCCATTGCATGCTGTCGAGCCAGCTCATAATACATTTCGTCACTATCTGGATACCCGTGAAGTTGTCAAGGAAAATATTCACTTAACTTCTAACAATGACAGAAAATACCACAAGCATTACTTTTTCCATATAAATATTCCATTTGTTTAGACAATGAGGCGTGAATTTGAAGAAGAAGCAGTTCGAAGGAGTAGAAAGCGCCTACTCATCTCAATTACTGTTGCTGCCTGGGAAGAAACTATAACACGTTCATATAACATTTCCTCAATATCTGGGTAATCTGTTTTACTTCATTTTGTTCCGTTTTCTTTAATTGCAAGTCAGTTGTAATG
Organism: Ruditapes philippinarum; assembly: GCF_026571515.1. NCBI lineage: Eukaryota > Metazoa > Mollusca > Bivalvia > Venerida > Veneridae > Ruditapes > Ruditapes philippinarum. The sequence continues at coordinate 148,849 of NW_026860129.1, forward strand.
AAAGGATTTTTTCTAAGTTAATATCATGTGCTTTTTCAAGTCTTCGTAAAGCGTAGACAGAATGAACAAAGAATAGGCACGACATTTTACTGCACAATTAGTGCCCATTTGCACCCTAAAATGAAATTCTATTATACTTATGTGTTAATAATACTTTTGTAGCGAAGTTGACTACATACAAATTACGGCGTATGATTTTCACGGCCCTTGGAGTGATGTTACTGGTTTCAGTGATCCTCTTTTCCCCCGTTTGTCAAATTCCAGATTTAACCCACAACATAACCAGGTAACGTCTTTTATTTTATACTTTTCAGTGGATTACTGATTTATCCGTGAAAATTATATTTGTTAATTTCACAGTGAAAATTATCAAAATATAATTTCACTCTTTTCAATGACGAAACTACTTTTTTAAGATTTTCCCCATGTGGTACCTTAATTTCATTTTTGCTGCAATTCTGACAATGTCCGGCGGTCTAAAGAAAAAGCAAAGCTGAAATTGATAAATAACTTAAATGTCAAAAGTAATAAAAAGAAGAAAACTTACTTCTTTTTCATTCAAATTCCAATCACCAAATTTCGTCTCTATTTTTTTGGTTTCATTTTTACAGTCTGAAAAATACATTTTTTCCCATGAAAAACTGCTCTTGATGACATTTGGGCATATTAAAGTATCCTACCAGCAATAACTGCCGTATGCTTTATGAAAAATTGAAAAGCATTGACAGCCATCACTCGAAGAATAAGTAAAACAACCCAGCGTTTCTGAACAAGCTTCCAAGTTTTCCATTTTCCTAGCTCCTTTTCTAAATGTTTTCACATCTGTAAACACTTATTTTTTGTCTGTTACAATCCTCAAATAAGTTTTCTTTCTTTTAAAAAGGTGTATGACTAACAAATCCAAATTATATCCCTCTGAATCTAACACAATTATTTTCCTCCCATGAAATATACAACTTTAAAAAATGGCTGCCGTTTACATTTTACAAAGCCAGGTCTAATATAAATTCGCAGTAAGTAACAGAAATATGGATGGATGGTTGGACTTTTTCTCCTACAAGAATTGTTTGTTTTTATTATCAAAACAAGCGATCATTCATATTTTTTTAATAAAATGAATAAATATCACCGTCATTTAACGTTGATTGGCGGACTTATTTTTCAGCTCAAGACTTCTTGTTTTTAATGAGAAATTCCGACTAAATGGGGCTCTCAATGGGAGAAACAGATTTTAATATTAACGTTAAAATTATGGAAATTTCGTTTTAACTTGTTTTTAAGCATAAAATAAAAAGAGAATGTGTCTGTTTGTTGTGTAAGATGTAATTTTATTTCATCTCGTGAACTTTAAAAACAGTATTCTCACTCGTGGCTACGCCACTCGTGAGAATACTGTTTTTAAAGCCCACTCGATGAAATAAAATTTCATCTTACACACAAACAAACAAATATCCTCTATGTATTTTACTTATAATTCATACATAGTGTATGACATGCGTGTAAGATGCCAGTTTGATGTTGACATATATTTTTTATTTTAATAAGATCATTAATTCAAATACCTTCAATATCGTGGTGCCAAGGCACGATATATCGATATATCATATCACCGATTCAATTTTCATACCAAAATCAAAATTCAGTCTTTGGGCATTTGTGCTGATATCCGATATTAAAATGATATTGCCTAAATATGTCTAAAGATTGGCTGACCGAAACAAAGTTCTGATTTTGTTTGATGAAATTATGAATTACAACAAGTTACAATAATTCAACAACATAGTATTCGTATATTTCCCTTTGTTACAGTTTTAATGCGATATCATTAATTATTATGTATATGATAAGAATAAAAGTGGACCAAGACATAGTACTGTACGTACAGAGGAATTCTAGATGTTGCAATATTGCTGTTGGATATAATACCTCCCGCTTTTACTGCATGAGTTCTTTTTGATAAGATACAATTTTTAAAACATTGACACTTTAATGTAACAATAATCAAGTTTTAACTGATGCAATGAAATTTTATGGTCTATAATATCAAAGGCTTTTAATAAAACGAAACTAAACTTCTAACATACTTACCAGAATCTATATCCGTAAGTCATTCTTTTAGTAAACCGAATAAGTGCTGTATTACATGATTGATTCTATCTTAACCCTGATTGTTTTCTTTATTTGTTATGTGTCTGTGTAAAATAGATATAAGCATGTAGTTGGAGAGCCAGGGACTAAGTCGGGTCTTTTGAACTTATGACCAGAAAGCATTGGACGGTGGGATATGGTCACCAAAAAAGTGTAAAGTATATGGATCAATGCCCCCTAAACCTAAAGATTTATGTAAATGTCATTGAACATTAATTTTTTACTTCAAATGGTATAATATGTTCAGCAACAAAGTATCGACAGTGTTTATAGTTAAATATATTTCAGGCGTGGGCGGTAAACAGATGGATATCAGGAGGGGCTCCGCGTAACAAGCTGATCATGGGTCTTACAGGCACGGCCACCTCATTTGCTCTCAGTAATAGAACCGTTACTGATGTAGGATCCCCGGTGGATGGTCCAGGAACACCAGGACCTTATCTTAACAATGCAGGGCATGTCACCTACTATAGGGTAATAAAACACCAGAAAAAACCCACAATCATTGATTTTAACAATCTACCAAAAAGAATTTTAAAAATTGAGAATAAATAAGTTATATGAATATTTTCCCTTGGCTATGTTTGGATTATTTTTAAGCAACAGTGTTTTATACAAAATTAGTAATCTACATAAGAGACAGAAAGTTTAAATCATTGCAATGAGGAAAAATATAAGGTGGCCATACAACAACAAAATCATTGAACATAATTCCAAACCAGTTATTTAAAAGAAATAGTACATGTATTTAAATAACAAATATTAGGGCAGTAATGTTTAGATATTGTTGTGTCTCTGTATATATCCAATTGTTCAATTGTGGTAATTTAAAGGTGTGTGAGATGATAAAGAATGGGGCTATAAATCGTTGGGACGACGAACAAAAGATGGCCTTCGCATATTTAGATGACCAATGGGTTGGTTATGGCAATCCCAAAAGTATAAAAGAAAAAGTAAGTACAGTCGCTTCAGATAACATTATATTTTTAAAAGTTACCTTGTCACATTGAAATCAACAAAGCCTGAAACTACAGCAGTTTTAAATATATTGTATGACTATAATATATACCGATACGATATTTTGAAGAATAAGTAAACCTTCAAAATATAGAAATACAAAACAGAAAAAAAGGCAGTAGCATCACCTACTTACAACACAAACAAATTATTATGACAGAATTTATTTTTTTATTGATTTTGTGTTTGGACACCGATACGACCAACACGACAAATATTGACGTCCTCGTCATATTGTCGTTTGGTTTGCTAGGACAAAAGTTATATAATGACATGGGAGAAAACCATTCAACATGAACTTTTGAAGGAAACGGAGACAATTATGTATTGACATTTTTTTATTTTATTTTTTTTTGGGGGGGGGGGGGGGTTACGTCACATCGACACAGTATATAGGTCATATCGCGACGTTCCAGCTTTACTGGTGAAGAAAGACCTCAGGTGCCCTTCCGTGCATTATTTCAGGCACGAACGGGCACCTGAGTAGAACCACCAACGTTCCTTAAGCTAGCTGGATGTATTGACATGATGTCACAAACAACGTTTATTGTACAATTAAAAACAATCTAATATATTTTATAATTTGTTACTCCATACCGTTTCTGATATCATACTACATGTTCATGTATATAAATAAATTTCACGCGTACAAAGAACAATACAATTCCAAACTGACCAAACTGCTTTTTGGCTTGCAAGGACAAAAGTGATATAACGACATAGGAGAAACCATTCAACATGTAATATTGAAGGAAACGAGACAATTAGGTTTTGACATGATGACACAAACAACGTTTATGGTAAAATTAATAAAAATCTAATATATTTCATGATTTGTTACTCCATCATGTTCATGTATATAAATAAATTTCACGCATACAAAGAACAATACAATTCCAAACTGACCTAACTGCTTTGTGGTACTCGTATGAAACTTAAACTCATGATAATAATTATATCATGTTTGAAGTGACATACAATGGCGCTTGATTTCAGGTGAAGTTTGCTTACAGTCGGGGTATTGCCGGTGTTACGTTTTGGACACTGGATCAAGACGATTTTCTCGGGTATTACTGCAATGACGGGGAATATCCTCTTCTTACCGCAATACACAACGCTATTCACGATTTGGCGCCAACACAGAGTCCATTTGTGGATGACAAGAGAACGAGTACCACACATTCAACAACGCCTAAAGATTTCCGACTTCATAATAGCACTGATAAAAGCGGACATGACGTTCAATTGATACCAATAAGCACAGCAACAGGTAGTGGATCAGGGATTTCAAAACCGAGTATGTTATGATATTTCTCTGTTGATAATATGGTTAAATAAATAGACATGATCAGTTGGGCAGATAATAAATATTTTATTGGTATTTTCATATGAGAACAAATAGTATGTAAATGTAGAAAAACACAATATAAACATCGTTCTGTCATTTAGCTTGATATTTGATAGATATAATTATATCTTTATTCTAAATATTTAGTCGGAGTAAATATTGTTTTATATTCATTGTAGAGTCAGTGTACCCGGTGTCGTACACTTTTTTAAGGAAAAATAAGAAAATTATTTTATAGTTAAAAATTCTTCTTATATTTGATATAATTTTGAAAATAACATCCTTTGCCCATAAAAACTGATGACCAAAACGTTTCTATCTTAAAAAGGTCATACTTCTAGGCGCACTTGATTTTAAGCAACAGGAATGGGCCAAATTTAATAAATAGTGGACTCGGTTCCGCACACAAGGCCATTTTATACTGAAAGGTTATTTTACATCTAAAACATGTTTTATAAATTATTTAACATCTCTAAGTCCAGATAAGATATATTTTTTTGCAAATTTTCAGGACTACAAATAAATTTAATGCACATTCTTACTACAGTATACAAACATTTATTTCCACAGGAAACATGTAACAGCAATGGAAACATACCTTTTTACCACTTGTAGCTAGTAAAACAGACATAAAAATAATTATTGAAAGTTTTTTTCATCTATTAGTTATGATTTGTTCGATTAAGAGTTTGGTATTATTTTCAACAAAAGAATCAAGGTGAAATGACTTGGCGTTTGGTAGTTAGAAGAAGTTAATTCATGTGCATTATATATTTCATAACTTACAGCAAATTTGCCATAACAAAAACATACATTTCTTTTCAAATATATATTTTATAATAATCTTAACATTAAAATAGAAATTAGCATGGTTTACTTGCTGAATAAGTTGTTTTTATGTCTGACCTACACAGCCATGTACATGTATTAACATTTTCGTCTGCACTCTCCAGGGAGAGGCTGGGTGCAAGATCCCAGATTATGTCATATCTTGTTGAAAACATGCCACTTCAGTGAAACACAAAAGAAAACTGAATAAATTCATTTAAATTTTCAAGAAAAATGAAAAATGGGAAAGTGTGCGGGACCGGGTCCTGTGCGGAACCGGGTACACTGACTCTACTTATTCAAATTTGAAAACGGCAAAATTGAAGATATTGCAGGTTCGGCTTGATTGAGCCAGTTAACGGACAGTATTGATAATTGAACAATATTGAAACATACTACCCAGTGTCACTGCAAAATATAGCACTTATCATTGGAGAGGTCATCAGACCTCTCCACAGTGTTCAGACTGATAGCTAGTGCCATCCATTTTTGCGTATCTGATTGTAGTGGATGAATCTCATTTAAAGCGTTTAATCATTAGGAGCAGTCTACTGAAACTGTTATGCGCATATACCGCTTCAAAATACGACTTTACTTAAACGAAAAATTAACATTGAAGTGAATAGATCGGTACATGGAAAAATCGGAAAATATTAATTAAATTTCTTAGCACTACGTGGATGTTTCTTTCCGTTTTAGTCTTTTAAACTGTATAAATCGATTACCGTATTGTTTTCTGAATAGTGTTTTACAATTTCATGCTCCGATAAATAGTAACTGTAACATTTTAACTGAATACAACATGCACATTAATACCGGGGTGAACCGTTACCGAAATTTGCGGGTTCCCTTTAAAATTTTAACTGGGATAAAAATAAAGCAACGGGGAATTTTTTGGGGCCAAATGGACAAACTTTTCAAATTTTAATTTCTTTAAAATTGTGGTTGGGTTTATGCGCCTTATATACGCCCCAAAAAAATAAACATTTTTTTTAAATTTGGGGCTTAAATTGATTAACAACTTTTGCCCTTTGGAAAAAATAAGGGAAAATTTTTCCCTATACTTACAAACCGTAATTTGAAATTTTCTTATAATTTCAAAAACTTTTTTTTTTGATACTACTTTTTAAAGAAAACAATCATTTTTTAAATTTTTGTTTTTATGACATAACATAGATTGTTCCCCCCCTTTTAAAAAAATACCAACAAGAAAAAAATATTCTCCGGCATATAATTCAAAACATAAAGTGCAAAAAAATAAAGTGTAAAACAAACTTTCATTATGAATTTATGATACTACATTCAATATAAATAATAAATTCTATTTTGTTAATTAATTGTTATTTATAACCATTTATTTTGCCTTTGATGCAAAAAAATATTCCCAAATATTTTCGAATTAAACAAATCTTCAACAGCTGCAAACAGACCTCTCGCATGCTTCTTTTTAAAGATCTCTGTGTTAAACAGCCAACAGAGCTTAATTTTCAGTATTGAATATTTTTGACAATTGTGTATTCAGTAAAGTAGAGAAAATGAAATCCGTAAAAAAACGCATGAAAGCGCAAAATTGAAACTGTTGCAGACTCGGTTTAAATATCACTACCGCCTATGCAAATACTCAATCAAAACGAGCCTGCAGCATTTCAATTTTGCCATTTTGTTGTTTCTTTTTAGGGATTCTGTTTCTCTCCTTTCTGTAGAAAAGTCTCCGAGACAGTATCTTCCCATTAGACCAAAGCTGCAAAATTGTGTCGTTTCAAACTCCAAATGTTCCTATCTGGTTTACTTTCATAATACGTTATACTTTTCTTGTCTTTAAGACTTAATCTTTCTAGTGTAATGGTTAAATTTAAACAAATGTTTTACAAATTGACATCTTAAACATATGCTTGGTACACAAGGTACATACAAGTAAAATGCGCAACATTTATTTCACTTTTACTAATCTAATATTAAATCGAATTTTACAATCAGTTATTAAATGGATTGATATCAAAAGACAAAAATATGCTCTTTCCACATTATCAATTGTGACACATATAAGGTTTCAATCCTTATCACAGGTCAATCTCATACCTAGTCAAGTCTCTCTGGGTGGCGGAAGGTTCCCTTTGTGGCGGTTTTTACCTCCCAGTTTGGTTATTTCGATACAAATATGTACATGCCATGTTTGTTATTATGTAACATTTGTCATTTATGGCATTTGATAAATGCCCTATTTCATTCAACCTAAATGTTGTGTTTTATCTCATACCAAACAAGTTCGTCTTGCCAGTTATATTTGCTTGACCTGGACAATACATAAATATGTGTAATAACATTTTCATCATGTTAATTATACATCGATATTATGTATTTTATATTATCTAACATAGAACAGATTTATATATCCGAGGATATTTATAGGAATGGCTAACACTTATCATCGAAATGTCACATGCTATAATCCGCTTCGTGGTTATTTTACAATCATTACTCTAATTGCCAATTTATTTACAAATTTTGTCCATTTTTAGAGTCCACGTTGAAGAACTTCTGTTATTTCACTAACTGGTCCAACAAGTTTGCGTCATTTGATGCCAGATTTGACATCCGGGACATCAATGTAACGCTGTGTTCACATCTTATCTACGCTTTTGCAAAAATTGATGCATCAAATGTTAGACTTACTCCATCCCAAAATGATGACGACAATGGCCAACTTGTCACCAAGAAAGGAAGATATTTCGACTTTAATAAGCTGAAGATAGAACACCCGAACTTAGTGACACTTTTATCAATAGGCGGTGCCAGTGCCGGAAGTGGGGGATTTGTATCAATTGTTCGTTCACCAGAGACGATGAAATTATTCTCTAGAAATGTAGCGATATATCTGAGGGATCGTGATTTCGATGGTATCGATATCGATTGGGAGTGGCCGGACGATATATACCGAAACAAATTCACACAATTACTAAAGGTATTTTCATATATAGTATATAAATAACACATAGGTATGTTGGTAACAGTTAAAATATCATCCCGAGGAAAATACTGTTACCCGAGGCGTAGCCAAGGGTAACAGTATTTTACGAGGGATGATATATTTACTGTTACCCACAAACCCATGTGTTATTTATGTAATTACCCTGAACAAATACTGTGATGAATTTGTGTACTAAATCGAACTGTAACAAAAATAAACCAAGAGTAGCAATAACTAAATTGTCCTTATCTTGCAAGTTTTAAGTGTACTGTAGGCCTACTTGAGAAGCTGTTTTTCTTAAATTCTTTAAGCAAGTGATGATATCTACCAGTCATAAACATACAATAAGCTGTGTTTTATTAGTTAACAAAACACTAACCCATTTATAAGGTTATGATCTGTGAAATCTGATCCTTCTGTTTCGCATTGTTTTTGACAAAGTGCATTTACAAATTAACGATCATTTCCTACAGATGTCTGTCCACCAACTCTATCTGTAACGTTTCACTGGTTAAAATTAAATTGTTAAATAATCCTTTGTTGGATGCTTTAATCGTCTGCATGTTCCAGTTTGACACACAATTATTCACATTACAATTACATCAGTTGACAACGGATGTTTACTTTTTGACTATTCAACAAAAAGATATTTTATACGAGAAAACTCTAGGGTGCAAAGAACTAAATTTTATGAGAGTCATAGTTACTTCGATGATGCCCTAGGCCTTATCGTCGAGAAAAAGAATGAATCAAGGGGAAAATGGCGGCCATTTTATTTCATTTTATTTAGAAAATAGATCACGTGACCGGATTTTATCCTGTTAAAAATACTGTTATACCTATGTAACAGTACAAAATTCCTAGTCACGTGGTACACTTGCATTAACAGTAAGAATAACTCCCAGAGGCCTATAGGAAATTAACATTAAGAAAAAAGTGAGGGGTAATAACATTGATTGTTGAGTGTCTCATTCTAATCATGTTATATACAATACATCAAATAAAACAGTAAAACATAACCGGATTAACGTCATAGAATATTTCTCTTGACCAATTTAATTTTGTTAATACTTACTAATGAACACTAACCTATACTAACCTTTATCTAGTTAATAACACAAATGATAATCATTTGTGCTTGTTTACTTTAGTAGCACGTGGGTACATCTTTACATTGTTATAGACTATAGTTTGTCGCAAGAAATTAAATAAATTATGCGTTTAATGTCATGTTTTTGTAGAAGTTTAAGTCGCGCGACCAATTTAATTTTGTAAATACGTACTAATAAATTTTAACCGACTAAGTGCTTTAAATTATTTTTTTATAAACAATCGATTTACTAAACTGATTAACAGTTTCCCGATTTACCAAAGTAAATGTGTTACGATTCATTTGAAACATTGCAATCCTATTGGACAATAAATAATTTCAAACACTATTGTGATGTAACTCACCATACTAAAAATACTTTGTCGTCTAGAATATTTTATTATCATAGCTTAAAGATGCAAACCCGAAGACTACGACATAGAAATGTCACATTCTTCCTAATTAAGCCAAAACACATGTCAAGAATTTATTTAAATTTATTTTTTTCATTTAAGCCAGGACTTAATTATTTTCCATGACTTTTGCAGCTATATTAAAAACCGATCTACATACTGTAATTTATTTGTCTGTTTTTAAATTCCTGTATCGCATCATTTGCATTTTCAAATACTAGTTTAATCTGTGTGATGATACAATTTTTGATTATTTGAAAATCCAGACTGGTTTTTGTTTATTCCTTTCTTCAAAACGATAACTGTGTCCTCTTTGTCCGCATAAAACAATTTATTCTCTCTTATTACTCTAACAATAGTTTGCATTTAAAGGAAGAAAAACGCAGTAAAACTATTAAAAAATATCTTCATGTATGTTAAGTAGATAAATATTTTACATATATATGTTGAACACGGATATTTCCTTATGGCACTATATATCTTAAATTATAACTTTTTCACTGAACATAGAATTTGCTCACAAGCACAAATAGTTGCGGATTGAATGACAGCAAAGTGACATAAATGAACGTGAAGAGAACTGACTAAACCATACTAATGGGTTATTAAAGTTATTGGGTAATTATGCGAGACATACCCCTGAAGGCCCTGATCTTACTTGTAATATTTAATATATATACTATTTTATGAACAGTGAAAACTTTTAAAAATATGTGCAATCCAATTAACAGGATTTTACCGACAATACGTTATCATAATGTATATGCCTTTCATATTGTGAATATTCTTTTCTTCAGATAATGAGGCTTGAGTTTGAACAAGAAGCAGTTCGCACGAGTAAAAAACGATTGCTCATCTCTATTGCTGTTGCAGTCGGAGAAGAAACTATTACCAGTTCATACAACATTTCCTCAATATCCAGGTAAACTGTTTTATAGTTTCTGTTGAATGCCCTTGCTTATAAGAAAAGATTTACTGATATTAAGACCAAATAACCCCATGGTCGTTTCCTCAATGATTCTATGTAAAGCTCAGCTCGTGTCCATTTGAAATAAAATTGCATAGTGGTATAATTTTCTTTCATACGAATATTCTGGTTCTATTACAACTGACCGTTCGAAGGCTGTACCTCTCTATGTTCCTTCACATGCATGTTTTGTGTATTGTTAAATGTTTTGAATGGAATGTTTGCAGGTTTTTGATGTGCTACAATGTTAAAACATCATTAACGGTAAGTATATTCTTTCCATTCCCCCTTTTATCCCGTTTTGTGCCCTACGCCCACCCCCTTTACCCCTTATTTTTTCCTTAAACCCCTTGTCCCTTCAATTCCCGTATTGGGCCCTTTTAGTTCTTATCATTTCACTAATAACATACCCTGCTCTTTTCACCGCCCTTGTGTCTTTTCCCAATTTTTAGTTCGTTGCCTTCTTGGAGCCCTACTGGTGTGACTGGATTGTGTCGGATGCTGCGTTCTGTGAAGGTTGCTTTGTCTTGTTGGTCTTTATTCTCATTTTTTCTCATTTTTCTCATTTGTATTTAGGGATGTTGACTATATACAAATAATGGCGTTTGATTTTCATGGACCTTGGAGTGATGTTACAAGTTTCACTGCACCACTTTTTTCACGATTGTCAAATCCCAGATTCAACCAACAACTTAGTCAAGTAAGTTCTGATATTGTAGTTATAATCGAAGCACAGTGCATTTGCCTGTTTTGTGATATAATTTCTGGTCCCCTAAAATTATTCAAATACTTCAAATTTTGTGGTGCCGACACAGAAAAGAAAATACCTTAAATGATCATTCTTTGACAAAATTTCTATCTTCGACAACAACACAAATGTTAAGCTACAAACAAAACAACAATGTGGAACAAGGCAACGATATACTAACCTGTTTGTTAGGACGAGGTAAATACATTGTAGGTAGATTCTCGAACGTGACACGGTTGTTGATTTATACAACCGTGTTAATGACAAAGTTGTGCCTTTTAGCAATGAGTTTGATAAAATGGCAGCCTTGATGTTGGTACAGTAACGAAGTATTTTTGTTCTCTAAGATTACACACATATACTTATATCCAATATTCCATTAGTGATTAAGATAGATTAGGGTGGCGTGTTATCTTGAAAAAAACATAAGCAAGATTTATGTTCATATATGATATTTCAGGCATGGGCAGTAGACAGATGGATATCAGGAGGGGCTCCACGTAACAAGCTGATCATGGGTCTTACAAGCACGGCCACATCATTTACACTCAGTAATAGAACCGTTACTGATGTAGGATCCCCGGTTGATGGTGCTGGGAAAAAAGGGCCATACCTAGGCGATAAAGGACATGTGACCTATTATAGGGTATTTATGTGCATCAGAATACTGTTGTTATTATTACAACTCATTGAAACAATTTGAAAGTTTTATTCGGTTTTGATCTTGATATTCTCTTTCACGAAGGGAAGTTTGTTTCAAATAACTTAATTGGTGTACAGAAATAGTTTAATAAAGCAATATTTAGGCAATCTGTCATCTTTGTCTTCAAGAACTCCAATAATTACAGTATACATTTTCTATTAATAAACCATTGGAAACAAATCTCAACGAAAACATAACACTGAGATGATATTCATAATTCCGGAGTGATTAAACTAAAAGCTAATGAACAATAGGAAACAATGTAATCTTTAATTCTGTAAAAATTTATTGATATATTAATATCGTAACAGGCGGTAAATACATCATAATTTTACGATTCTATATTATTTTAGGCAATATTTTGTTTCATTTTGCACTGTCAAACACCATCCTTTTTATAAATTGAAGGTGTGTGAAATGATAAAGAATGGAGCAATTCATCGATGGGACGATGAACAAAAGATGGCATACGCATATTTAGATGACCAGTGGGTGGGGTATGGTAATCCTAAAAGTATGAAAGAAAAAGTACGTATGATCGGTACCGATGATATAAATTATCGTGATTGGAAGACAATTTAATAAATATATTATTGATAAACTCACTCAATTTGTCGTTCTGTCGTGTTGGGGTTGCGACATGGTGTAAAGTTTATAATTGCACGGCTGAAACAGTATGATTGAAACAATCATTAAATGAACAGAGACGTAATGTTTGCTTAGCCTAGACTAATAATTTAGTAACTTATGGATACATATTACAACCTTATATAATTAATCGTTCCACAATAGTATGGTAATATAAATTAATTCACGACGTCCACAGATTAATTCATAGCTTAACGCACCTTAATGCTTACAAGATTCTATTCAACATTGCCTCAAATAACAAACGATGACGCTTAATTTCAGGTGAAGTTTGCTTACAGTCGGGGTATTGCCGGTGTTACGTTTTGGACACTGGATCGAGACGATTTTCTCGGACATTACTGCAATGACGGAGAATATCCTCTTCTTACCGCTATATACAACGCTATAAATGAACTAGCGCCAACACAGAGTCAATTTGTGGATGACGTCAGCACGAGTACCACAATTTCTACCACGCCAGTAGATCTGCGTGTTCAAAAAAGGAATGAAGTGTAACAAAATTGCGGACAACGCATCGATGATTTCAGAAATAAGCTATGTTGTTTTGATGAAACAATCGTCAGCCAAACACAGTGTTGCACTTTTAATTTTTTCCTACTGGAACTCAAATCTAATGTTTTCATATATTGGCCGAATATTAGTATTTGGTTGATATAATGGTGACAATATTCATAATTCCATTGAACAATATACTTTTGTGTTTCAATTATTTATAGGTTAGTTTTGATGTTTTATCTTATTGTCTGTTGTTTTAACTTTTATTAGTGTTTTAAATATTATTTCAGCTTTCTTTAATGACTAAGTCAGACATGAATGAATTGGCATGTATGTAAATACGAGCGTATAATGATAAAAACCTATCCCTAATTAAAATTTCTCGGATGCTGAAGGTAATTTGATCAAAGTTTTTGTTTAAACAATATTTTATCTATAAACATTACATTTACATGATAATTGACAAATAATAAATAAGGACGCTTGAAAAGCTTTTTTAGAAACCCTTTTTCTCTTTTTGACATCACTCTTCATCCGCAGCAGCAGGGTTCATATAAAATTCACTTGGAAATTCTACAAGCAATACCTAAGCTTTAGGCATTGAAATATCTAATCAATCACCTTTGGATATGTAAAGACATGTGGATTTATTTGACAATCCTGCGTTGACTTTGAACCACTTGCCCTGACCGCTAAGTGTTCGAATCACAACATGATTTTGGATTTTTCCATGAAAGGGAGCTATCGAACGTCGGTGGTTCTACTCAGGTGCCCATTCGTGCCTGAAATTATGCACGGAAGGGCACCCCGACTTCTTCCTCCACTTGTAAAGCTGGAACGTAGCCATATGGCTTGTACTGTGTCCTAGTCATGTAAAACCCAATCAACCAAACAAATATATATCATATGCAAAGATTATAATAATGTTGGCAAAATTGTTTTTCAGATAATTTTCTTCTTTATCCAAATGGTGATATATTATAATTGTTTTTTTTTACTACACAAACTTTCATTTTTGCATTTTTTTTTTTATCAACTCAATGTCCATTTTCTAACGAAAACACTTTTTCATTATTGATGATATGTAAAGAACATAATGTTATATTAAATACAGAATGAAACACTTCTTATAATCTATACAACTTTATTATCTAAATAATCAATATATAAAATACACATGTATAAATGGTTATTGCACATATGAAATTTAAATCAAACTTTCTTCAAATTAATTAGGCATTTACTTGTTACAACAAAATTTAAATTATCTTCTTCAATATACTTTCTCATCACTATTACAATCATTTTAACTTTGTTAAAGTGTATAAAGCTATATATCTGCTACAAAAATTCGTACATGAGTTTTGAAAGAGAATATCATCCAAATACCTGTGTGAGAGAAACATGTGTGTATCTTTCCTGGAGAGGGAATGACCAAGGCACGAGACCATTAAAATAGCAGCATATTTTGTTCCGGAACATTTTATTCTGTTTTATATATATTTTATTCATAGGTGTTAAATAAACATACATTCTTTGTTACAACTTTTTTCGGGGATTGAACATAAGATTATGGAAATATCATAATTTTACTATTTTAATTTATTTTTACACAATTTTTTATTAGATACAGTACGCTCAGCGCGACTTTTTCAAAACCCGCGTGACCCCGCGGATGAGGTTTACCGCGGACGAAAATTTGCTCAGATATTGTCCGCGTGACCCCGCGGACAGAAAATTTTCACCACCGCGGACATAAATCGGCGGCTGAAACCGTTTCCCCCGCGGAACGCAGCGGTAAATTGCGGAGGAACGCGGCGGTCAAACACCGGTCAACGCGGTGGAAACCTTAAATTTTAAAAATTAATTACTGTATTTAAACATCAGTATACGTACGTACTGTAACATGTACTGTACATATAACTATATGTAAAATTTGTTTGTTTGTTTTCTTTTTTGTTGTAATAAAAGTACATGTACAAATGCAGTGTATTTCTTGTTCTTCTTCTTGTTATTGTGTTGGGTAATGTATAATATGTATTCGACATCAAGATAAATCATTGTCGTCGCAACTTCATGGTAGTGAGAAACTTGAAGTCAAATAATGAAAAATTCGGCATATGACATTTATGAAAAAGATACTACAACAATTTATATGCCAGCTTTTGTTTCTTATTTAAAAACTTTGAAAACGTAACCCTCAACAATTTATTCAGGCAATATTCCAGGACGTCTCTTTCATGCGTTTTACTGTTTCTGTTTATTTGCATGTTGATCATAAAGTATTATATTTTATTTGGAACATTAAAAGAAAGCGTTTATTTCACCAAAATATACATTAAATGATATTCTTGATTTATCTAATTACAGGTGTGAGCGTAATGTATATGTTTTGAAGTTTGTATCAACTGTTGAAGTTTATTTTCATTTTTGTTTTAGTAGTTTGTTTGTTTGTTCTTTTTTACTTTTTTATAGATTTTTTTTTGCAGAATTTTGTTAAACTTGACGTTATACTTTTTGTTATTTTATTATGAACAGCATGTACATACATGTATATAAGGCAAACAAGCACATGGCAGTTATTTTCTAAGAACTTCCATCGACCGATTTTCAAGTTAAAAATATTTCATTTTATTTTTATCTTAAGATATTATTGTTCATGGGAATAATAGTATTTGTAGACAACATGTAGTTTTAAGTACATACAATTGAACGTAATTGTCTTTGCTTTCTTGTATTTATTATATTAAGTTTTCATTGAAATTAATTCCGAGGATAATAATGTAATTTTATAATTTGTAAAAGGCAGCCTAATTATTATTTTTTTTAATGGGTGAATTTGTGTCAAACAAATATACGGTATGTACAGTATACAAAAACTTTTGGCAAGTGTCATGCATATTTCTCATGTCCATTTTCGACGGGGTTTTTACTGTAAAAAAAAAACACAAACAAACAAGTGTACCCGTTTTTAAAGAATATAATTGCATACAAATAAAATCTTATAGATGGTTTAAATATCTTTTTCTTTTATTTCTGAGATATGTATATGTATTTTATTTATGTCTTGTCTTGTATTCACACTCATCGACCTCTTACAGGACATGTACTGTGGCGTCAGTCATCATTGAGAAATCAGCACAAATGTCCTTTTTTATACTAAGTATCATATTTATGGCTCCCATATAGTTTAACAGCAATAATACTTTGAGAACCACAAGGAATGAAAAAGTAAAGATGACAGTGATAAAAGACGATTTCAGTTGTAAAAATATTGGTATGTGGACGAATAGTTTTGTGGACGTTTATAACAAAACTATTAAAAACAACAACAAAAACAGATACAGCGGTAATTATTCCGTTCAAAAAATTTAACGTATAATAACATTTAAGGAGACGATTGTGGTCAATTTTCATGTCATTGTGTAAAAAAGATGACGTTAAAAAATAATAAAACGTCTATTATTTTTGGAGGTTAATACTGACCAACTGACCTTGGCGTTCCCCCGCGGGAAACGGGTGACTGATTTTATCGACGAATGAAGAACGGTCGTCTGAATTTTGTCCGCGGTGGAAACAACTGAACACCGGGGATCGCGGGGGAAATTAGGCTTTCATCGCGGACGAACCCCCGCGTTTGTCCGCGATAAAAAAAAATCGTCCGCGGTGGTATCGCGGAAAAAGCAAAACCCGCGGTGAGCGTACTGTATAGCTTTATACACTTTAAGGGAATACTCACAATGGGAAAAAGTGAAAAACAAGACTTTTAATTAAATTCAATAACAAGTCACGATTGTATAAAACAATGCTTGACATAGTTAACACAGTTTAAGTTCAAAGACTATTTAATACCAATTATAACATTGAGACACTTTGTGTAAATACTTCATACATTAATACACGGTTGGAATGATATAAGCAATAATGTAACTTAGTCAAACAATTAAAATTTCCTTTCTATAAAACATCATTTTAAAAAGCCTGTAAGTCTTAATAACTTCAAAGAACATATATTGGTATGCTCATTGAGACCTAATAACTTAGAACTTAGTATGCATCAATTTTCTTATCTGTTATATAACTAATATGAGTAACATAACAATTCTTGACAAATCTAAGCTATCTGTAATTAAAGACAAGAAAAAAGACTTTGCTGGTAGATCTAGAAAATAACAAACCCAATCATATCACAATTTCACTCGAGGTATAATTTACACTTATATCTTCAATGATGCACAATACAGAACAGTATGAACATTTGTATATGTTTTTGGCATTAATCACAGAAGTTACACAATGTAAATGATTTCAGGAAGTAGCCAGATTGTCCATTACAGCACTTGCTTGTTTCAATTCTGAAAAGAAAATAATTCAATTAAAAAAATACATAACAAATGTCTATATTGTAAACCATTAGGCACTGTTGTGTTTCTAGGTTATTTACATTAGTTATCTTTTATATTATTAAACTAACAACAGACCCTTCAGTCATAAACACTCAGCAATCGAACATTCTGTCATTTATAAAGGACCCCCTGACAATAGTATATTTAACTATCAGTAACCTAACATAAGTACACTCAGTCAAAGCCTTGTGTCATCTTTTCACTGAATACTAGAGGCTTCTTAGATAAATAAACTCAACACTAAAGACTTCTAGCATTCATTAACTCAACACTATAGCCTTCTGACATTTATAAGCTCAATGCTAAAGCCTTCTGACATTAATAAACTCAACACTAGAGCCTTCTGACATTGATTAACCCAACACTAAAGCCTTCTGACATTAATAAACTAAACACTAGAGCATTCTGACATTAATTAACTCAACACTGGAGCCACCTGACATTAATAAACTCAATACTAGAGTCTTCTGACATTGATAAACCCAACACTAAAGCCTTCTGACATTAATAAACTCAACACTAGAGCATTCTGACATTGATAAACTCAACACAAGAGCCTTCTGACATTGATAAACTCAACACAAGAGCCTTCTGACATTGATAAACTCAACACTTGAGCATTCTAACATTAATAAACTCAACACTTGAGCATTCTTACATTAATAAACTCAACACTTGAGCATTCTTACATTAATAAACTCAACACAAAAGCATTATGATATTAATAAACTCAACATTAGAGCCTTCTGACATTAATAAACTCAACACAAAAGCATTCTGACATTAATAAACTCAACACTAGAGTCTCCTGACATTAATAAACTCAATACTAGAGCCTTCTGACATTAATAAACTCAACACAAAAGCATTATGATATTAATAAACTCAACATTAGAGTCTTCTGACATTAATAAACCCAACACTAAAGCCTTCTGACATTGATAAACTCAACACTAGAGCCTTCTGACATTGATAAACTCAACACTTGAGCATTCTAACATTAATAAACTCAACACTTGAGCATTCTAACATTAATAAACTCAACACAAAAGCATTATGATATTAATAAACTCAACATTAGAGCCTTCTGACATTAATAAACTCAACACAAAAGCATTCTGACATTAATAAACTCAACACTAGAGTCTCCTGACATTAATAAACTCAATACTAGAGCCTTCTGACATTGATAAACTCAACACAAGAGCCTTCTGACATTGATAAACTCAACACAAGAGCCTTCTGACATTGATAAACTCAACACTTGAGCATTCTAACATTAATAAACTCAACACTTGAGCATTCTTACATTAATAAACTCAACACTTGAGCATTCTTACATTAATAAACTCAACACAAAAGCATTATGATATCAATAAACTCAACATTAGAGCCTTCTGACATTAATAAACTCAACACAAAAGCATTCTGACATTAATAAACTCAACACTAGAGTCTCCTGACATTAATAAACTCAATACTAGAGCCTTCTGACATTAATAAACTCAACACAAAAGCATTATGATATTAATAAACTCAACATTAGAGCCTTCTGACATTAATAAACCCAACACTAAAGCCTTCTGACATTAATAAACTCAACACTAGAGCATTCTGACATTAATAAACTCAACACTAGAGTCTCCTGACATTAATAAACTCAATACTAGAGCCTTCTGACATTGATAAACTCAACACTAGAGCCTTCTGACATTGATAAACTCAACACTTGAGCATTCTAACATTAATAAACTCAACACATGAGCATTCTAACATTAATAAACTCAACACTTGAGCATTCTTACATTAATAAACTCAACACAAAAGCATTATGATATTAATAAACTCAACATTAGAGCCTTCTGACATTAATAAACTCAACAAAAAAGCATTCTGACATTAATAAACTCAACACTAGAGTCTCCTGACATTAATAAACTCAATACTAGAGCCTTCTGGCATTAATAAACTCAACACAAAAGCATTATGATATTAATAAACTCAACATTAGAGCCTTCTGACATTAATAAACCCAACACTAAAGCCTTCTGACATTAATAAACTCAACACTAGAGCACTCTGACATTAATAAACTCAACACTAGAGCCTTCTGACATTAATAAACTCAACACTAGAGCCTTCTGACATTAATAAACTCAACACTAGAGCCTTCTGACATTAATAAACTCAACACTAGAGCCTTCTGACATTGATAAACTCAACACTAGAGCCTTCTGACATTAATAAACTCAACACTAGAGCATTCTGACATTAATAAACTCAACACTAGAGCATTCTAACATTAATAAACTCAACACAAAAGAATTATGATATTAATAAACTCAACATTAGAGCCTTCTGACATTAATAAACTCAACACAAAAGCATTCTGACATTAATAAACTCAACACTAGAGCCTTCTGACATTATTAAACTCAACACTAGTGCCTTCTGACATTATTAAACTCATCACTAGAGCCTTCTGACATTATTAAACTCAACGTTAGTGCCTTCTGACATTAATAAACTTGACACTAGAGCATTCTGACATTATTAACTTAACACTAGAGCCGTCTGACACTAGAAAATTCAGCATTTTAGCATCTTAATATTTGGAACTTTGTACTAGAACTTCCTGACTCAGAAAACTGACAATAGAGTCTCAGGACATTAGAAAACAAAACCCTTGAGTCTACTAACATTGATAAACTGCTCTATACAGCTTCCTGACATTCATTTACTAATTCAAAGTGCCTTTTACATTAGTCAAATCAGCACCACAGACTCTTGACATAGTTACACTTTCTCATATATCTACCTGACATAAGTTAAGGATGCAAATAATTAGTAAAAGTAGTAAATTCAAAATACTTATGATTCAAAGATAACTTACTTTTATAAATAAAACTCACATGATAAAGAAGCTGACAGAAAAGCAATACAACTTTATATCTGTCAGGTATAGTATTCTATTAGAATCAGGTATTAAATGTATATGTTGTTTTAAATGTCATGTATATATATTCAATACAGAAATCAATCTATTTATAGGATAATATATAAAAGGCAATTTACCATTCAAGAACACTCTGAATTTATCTGAAGATGCAGTGAAGGAGACTGGTTCTACTTCACCTCCCTCAGCTGGTTTTATGTTCATCTTTAACTGAACACATGGTTCATTTATATCCTAGATTAATAGAGTAAAACAATTAGTAATGAATACCAAAGACTGCACCAGAAAAAGCAAAAACACTTTGTATGTTTTTTCTATACAAAATTCTAAAGATATGCAAGAGTAACATTATAGGGATAAGCTGGTTCGTTTATTCCTCACCTGATTGAAACTTATGAAGAAATACCTTCATCTATTGCTACAAAACTTAATTTATCACATTAAGTTAATGTGAATGTTAATGATTAACATTATGAACAACATCTATTAAAAGGAATAGTTT
Organism: Ruditapes philippinarum; assembly: GCF_026571515.1. Lineage (NCBI taxonomy): Eukaryota > Metazoa > Mollusca > Bivalvia > Venerida > Veneridae > Ruditapes > Ruditapes philippinarum. Next base: position 170,089 of record NW_026860129.1, read on the forward strand.
TGTATAAATTATGTTGTAATAAGCTAAAATCTAATAGTCACTGGACAATTATCTTAGCTTGAAAAAATGAATCTCAATATTGTTAGAATAAACAGATTAAAAGATCTCTTTCAAATAGTTCTTGGATAGTGATTAAGAAATTATGTACATTCAAAAAAGGTCATATCATTCAAAATCTACGCCAGAGTTATGGGCCTTGATAAGTTGAAGGACATTAAGCTAAGAAGTAATTTTCCTGAAGTTATTTGGTTTATTGTCATCTGACATCATCAGATGTGTAAGCATTCCTTTATACAGAGATCTGCCAAGAATTTGAAAGTACTGGGCCCTGGGCCCACTTGGTCTGAAAATGATGGGCCATTTTTACCTAAGTATTGGCCTTGGGAAAATAAGTAAACATTGACCTAAATAATTGTTAAAAAGTTTGTAGATAATTGAATTTCCCTGGTAATAAAACTTACATCATATTTTATGACAAGTGGTTCACTTATGAATAATTAAAAAATTATGTCTACATGGTAACTTTGTAACTAATATTAATTGCAGGTAAAATATTTTTTCAAATGGCTGCTCAAAAATTTGATATGCAAATTTATTTACATAATTGCTGGTTCTTACTTCTAATGTCTAATAATGTGCATTATCCATTTAATTGTTCCTACTTTGCACCAAATGTCCCTAACCACTGTATATTGACTAATTTTATTGCCCCTAGTATGCCTCTGTGTAGACAGCATACATCAAAGACACTTGCCGACAGACCTTTTGATCATGAAAAAAATCATGCACAATGTTTCCCTGATTGGTTAATCACCCTGTCAAATATTCTGATGACGTAATAGACATCATTTTTTACACTTAATCAGCCAAAGCTTGCATGAACTTGAGTGACCTTTGGGGTGATCAAGTTTTACACTGTAACTTATTTCTTAAAATAACACTTCTTTTTTCAGTTATCGATAATCATTTTAAATATTAAGTAGTTGTATAATTTGTTTGTTTGTTTTATTGGATTAAATTTACGTAGTAGAAATGAGTATAATTATGTGTGGGAAAGGGATTATAAATAGAAATGCAGTAAGTAGATAACATGGACAAAAGCTATAGGGGAATGGATAAACTCAAGAATATGCGTAATTACAGGGGAATGGGTAACATGTTGCTGTTAGTACCAGTTTTGACTGGATGACTAAATGACCCAACAAACAGTTTTGTTCTCTTATAAGTCTGGCACAGATTTTAGATGCGCCCATGGCCCTTTGCTGCCGATTTTCCTGCGCCATTCTCATTTTTTAAGCGCCAATGGCGCAAAATCGTGTCCTCGGCAGATCTCTGCTTTATATGATGTGCATATACCATGTATGCACTTGACTGCCCTGTATATTTAATTGGGAAATAATGAGAAGCCCCTTAGAATGAAAAATAATGCATAATTTTTTGTTAAAAGATTTGTTATTAATATTCGAGGCTATCAGCTGTTGTATAAACATTTATCATAGTGACATTTCAGAGACCCAATATTTGGTTCCTAGACAGTACACTAGACTTTTCTCAGAGCTTGACAGGACGAAAAGGAGCATAACTCAGAGTTACGGCACCTGTGCCCTGTGTGTGAAGTTTCAACTAATTCTCTTCGAAAAGAACTTGCACGCAAACACTTAACCACAGGGTGTGTACAAAAGATTTCCTATTCTTAAATTAGTCAAGCTAAAAATCTTACACACACGGAAGAATCAAGTAATAATTAACCATCATTTTATATATAAATAAACACAATTAGAAACAGAGATACCTTTAAGTGACTTGAGCTTATAATGTAGTCAACCCTCCACTCAACACCCTCTAATTGGGATACTGTAAACATAATGTTCTTTTTAATTCATTTCTGAAAACTGATTGCTAATGAATAAACAGTTACAATATTCTAGCACTGTGACAAATTATCAACAATTCAGAAACTTACTTAGAACCATGTGTAACCTTTATTTTATCTAAACATAAGCATGAAAATCATAAGGCAGAAAAAAAATCAACAATTTCACATCTTCATATTTCAATTAGTGTCAATGTCTTGTAATTAGGTTCATGAGTCTTACATCAAATGGAACTTAATACAAAAAAAATATTTCTGGTCATTTCAGGTAAAATAACCTCTGTGGAGTCCCTTTAATTTATTAATGTAATGTTTCACTTGTGGTAATAATCTGTATTGTAAACTATTTGCTAGTATATCATTATCATATCTGTAAAGTTAACAACTTGACTAGTTAACATAAATACCTTTTACTTACATCTTAAACTGTCTTTTCTAAATTGTTCCTGAAGTTTGATAAGATTGTCTCCATATGACTTTCCCAATGATGTTGTATGCTCTAAAAAATTAGAAAGAATCTAACAAATAACACTGGAAATTTGTCCCAATAAACAACATAAGAAGTTTTGTCTGTAACAAATAACACATGAAATTTTGTTGCAGGGGGAAATGACAAAAAAAATATTTTTCCAGCTGGGCTTACAATATCATTTCCAAACTTTAAAGGGTGAATAAAGAACCCATCTGCATAAGTGGGTATCTGGGTAAAACCAACGATCTTCTGTAAGCCTGCAGAACATCTTCCTCATGTAAATGTATTGTAAGTCTCTAAGACTCACAAACATCCTATGAAGGAACAAATGTTTCAAACCCTAATCACAATGTCACATACAGCTCTGTACATACAACATTCCCATTTATACTACTGCAAACTCTGAAGCATTTTCAATATTTTTGTACATGATCATGAGCCATATTCATTACCTTTTAGTTAACAAAGCTTTTGAAGTTCATAAGACAAAGATAATTATTACCTTTAGGTAAAGCTTAAATCAGGCTGACATATTTTCTTTAGGTAAACCTAGCATAAGACAGATATACTACCTTTAGGTAAACCTAGCATTAGACAGATATATTACCTTTAGGTAAACTTAGCATTTGACAGATATATTACCTTTAGGTATGCCTAACTTTAGACAGATATATTACCTTTAGGTAAACCTAGCATTAGACAGATATATTACCTTTAGGTAAACCTAACATTAGACAGATATATTACCTTTAGGTAAACCTAGCATTAGACAGATATATTACCTTTAGGTACACCTAACTTTAGACAGATATATTACCTTTAGGTAAACCTAGCATTAGACAGTAATATTACCTTTAGGTACACATAACTTTAAACAGATATATTACCTTTAGGTAAACCTAGCATTAGACAGATATATTACCTTTAGGTAAACCTAGCATTAGACAGATATAATACCTTTAGGTAAACGTAACATTAGACAGATATATTACCTTTAGGTAAACCTAGCATTAGACAGATATATCACCTTTAGGTAAACCTAACATTAAACAGATATATTACCTTTAGGTAAACCTAACATTAGATAGATATACTACCTTTAGGTAAACCAAGCATTAGATAGATATATTACCCTTAGGTAAACATAACATTAGACAGATATATTACCTTCAGGTAAACCTAGTTTTAGACAGATATATTACCTTTAGGTAAACCTAGCATTAGACAGATATATTACCTTTAGGTAAACCTAGCATTAGACAGATATATTACCTTTAGGTAAACCTAGCATTAGACAGATATATTACCTTTAGGTAAACCAAGCTGTTGAAGTTCATTAGACAGATATATTACCTTTAGGTAAACCAAGCTGTTGAAGTTCATTAGACAGAGACTCTCCATCCACATTGTACTTGGCAGCACTGGCAATGATGAAATGTAATGCTGCAATACTTGCTTTAACATCCCCCTCCTCTACAATATAAACATTGTATTGATTTGTTAAACTTTATTAGTTGCTCGAGTTTAGTGCATTTCTTATTGTCAACAGATATACCAGTGGATATGGACTGTATAAGCCTAGCTTAATGTCCCACCAACATTGTAGACTTGTCAGCATTCAATAAACACGAAATTTATATGTGGTCAAGACTGAATTATTCTAGTACAGTACATTTTACTATAAAGAAGTCAAACCTTTGATTTTTTGGACACCATTTTGATGCAATGAAGATGACTGCCAATAAACTATTATGAAACATATTTACACAACTACCATCCCTATGTATACATATATACATGTATATGTAAGGAGTGTAGGACAAAAGCCCTTCCTGGACAAAAGCTCCCCCCCCCCCCCCATTTAAAAATGACAAGGTGAACAAAAAGCCCCCCCCCCCAACTAAATTTACACATAGGACAAAAGCCCCCATCAAAAATACAGGTAGGACAAAAGCCCCCCCCCCCAGTCCATCAAACAACAGCCCCCCTAAGGTTTATACTATACACATATAGTTAAAAACAATGACACCCCTGGGGCCAGACCAGTTTTGACCCCAGGGCTTTTATTTGAACAAACTTGGTAGACACTCATTAGAAGATGTTTCATACTAAATATCTTAGCTCTAGCTCTTTGAGTTCTTTAAAAGAAGATTTTTTTTAGTTTTTACTATATGCATATAGGGAAAATCAATGACCCCCTGGGGCGGGGCCAATTTTGACCTAAGGGCTTTTATTTGAACAAACTTGATAGACACTCATTAGAAGATGTTTCATGCTAAATATCTTAGTTCTAGCTCTTTGGATTCTTTAAAAGAACATTTTTTAAGTTTTTACTATATGCATATATGGAAAATCAATGACCCCCTGGGGCGGGGTTAATTTTGACCCAAGGGCTTTTATTTGAACAAACTTGGTAGACACTCATTAGAAGATGTTTCATGCTAAATATCTTAGCTCTAGCTCTTTGGGTTCTTTAAAAGAAGATATTTTAAGTTTTTACTATATGCATATAGGGAAAATCAATGACCCCCTGGGGCGGGGCCAATTTTGACCCCAGGGCTTTTATTTGAACAAACTTGGTAGACACTTACTAGAAGATGTTTCATGCCAAATATCTAAGCTCTAGCTCTTACGGTTTTTTAAAAGAAGATTTTTTAAGTTTTTACTATATGCATATAGGGAAAATCAATGACCCCCTGGGGCGGGGCCAATTTTGACCCCAGGGCTTTTATTTGAACAAACTTGGTAGACACTCACTAGAAGATGTTTCATGCCAAATATCTAAGCTCTAGCTCTTACGGTTTTTTAAAAGAAGATATTTAAAGTTTTTTTCTTTCGGTTGCCATGGCAACTAGAGTTCTGAATGGAATTAAATTCTTTGAACAATTTTTAAAGGTGACCACCAAAGGAACATTCCTGTGAAGTTTGGATGAAATTGGCTTTGTGGTTTATGAGGAGATGTCATTTAAAGTAAAAGTTTACCGACGGACGCCGGACGAAAAGCAATCACAAAAGCTCACCCTGTCACTTTGTGACAGGTGAGCTAAAAAGTAATATATGATTGTGAGAAAGAAATAATCACTTTCTACAAAGACAACAATTTTCTAAAAACAACAAAGGCTACTTACCAAATTTAGCATCTGATGTGATTTTATACACTTTATCATACTGTAAAAATACAGACATTAAATCAAGATCTGTATCAAAAACTTTACTGTAAAATTTGTGTTTTCTTTAAGTAACAAACAACTACATTGCAACAAAGCATTGATTCATAAGAACTTGACTTACACTTCAGATAAATGTGTACATATTTAAATTTTTTAAATTATTTTTAAAAAGGTAAACGGTGTGACCCACCTTTTTCATTAACATAAGATTTAGTGCAATCATGCATAAACTTTGGTGTATAGCATTCATTCAAATTTTCTTATTCAAATTCTTAGAATGTACATTGTTTTAAGCTTTACTGGTAGTGTGGTACTCGTACCACAAGCAAACAAATTTCTTCCTGATGAGAAGATAATAATAGTTCATATATTAAAAACACTGTTGAAAAATTTATTCTCATGAGAATCTTATTGTTTATAGAGGTGGTATAAAAACAATAAGCTCTATACTTACATCAATCCCCTGACCTAGCATGTCTTTAATCACCTGTACACATAACAGCTTCATCTTAACTGATGTCTAAATAATATACAATAAACAATAAGCTAATAATAAATATGTTTTCAATATTTCATACATATAATAAGTCATAGTTTATTATTTACAGGCATTTACAATTAATATATTTGGACATGACTTTCACTTTGAATATTTGACCTGATAAGCTCATTTTATCTTACTAGAAAAATAACTACTTTTGTTGTTTTGCAAAACATTTTACTATCTACACACTTTACATTTTCCTATCTACATAAATTATTTTTGATCTATGTAAGATTCCTGCTAGGTTAAGTTTCATTCTATCAAAATACACAACTGTAGTCTTGAAATAACAAACATCAGAATATTTTCAAGTGGAATATTTTCAAATGTTACTATTTTGTTCTTGGCACTACATACATGTACTTCACTAGTTTTGACTGGCAACACTCATTACAAAACAACCTCCAAAGAGCCGCCCTCTCAACAACACACAATACCATGGTAACACTTCGCAAACAAATTAACTTCTCTAGAGAAACACCTGTCAGCAACAACCAAAATATTTGTCCCACAAAGGTGGTTGCTTAGGAGAGGTTGTACAATACCTTCCATTAGTGATAATTTTTTAGGCTTACAGCTCTACTACTGTCCCTACACTGACATATTTATTAACATGATCTGTGAGCAGACAGAAGGCTTAACTCTTCTTAGAGCTTGATAATTATTTAAAAGCAATAAAAAGAAGGGGCAAAATTCTGCAAAAGTGCTTAGCAGATTTAACTGCCCTTGAAAGTAAACAAATATTTCAAGTTGATATTGTAACAGTTATTGAGAAAAAGGCAAATATTCTAATAAAAAGAGGAAAATAAATTTAAAGTGATATAAGCTTTGACATTTTTTAAGGCATTGTCACTTGCAGGAAAAAAATGAGTAAACAAGGGGCATTATTTTGCAAACACGAAGTTTAGGATTATCTGATTCTGCTCTTCCAAAATGGTTTGATAGTTTACAATAACAGGGCTCACGCTGTCGGTCGCCAAAGTCGCCATTTGCGATTATTTTATAAGATTGGCGATTATTTTTGCATTTTCGCTACAAAATCTGGCGATTATTTTTTACTTCCAACAGTGTTTATATAAGGTGTAAAAAACGATAATGAATGCAGTAGACCCAATTAACACCAGCGGGGTGCATTTAATTGAGTGTCAACTTTTTACCGGTCACGTGCTGCTAACTATATTGCCCGAGGTGATAAAATACATGTATAATTGTATAAGTACTTTAAAGATATTGTCCAGCATTTATAATAGCCATCAAATATCCGTCAATTAGCCACAAAAATCGTTTTAAAATTGATAAACTATATATAGACTTACCCAAAATTTACCGTGAATTCCAGTAATTGCAAATTTTGATTTTTTTTGTTTTAAGCTACTTGACTAAAACGCCAGTGGAAAACAATGGTAAAATATTTAAAAAGTATAAAATTCCAAACAACTATTTGCACAACAACCAAAATTGTGAATATTTCTTCAGAAAACAGGAAAAATCCGATTGTCACATATTTTCGCGACACCGATAATTTTGATATTTATTTAAGGTGATTCCGCTTTGTCAGCCATGTTTGTTTTCACTAATTTAAAAGTCTGTCCAAAGTGAAAGTAGGCCAAAATTCATATAACAACTAAGCTCTTATTGTAAAATGATTAAACCATTTGAAAGTACAATTCCATGTTAATATTTTAAGGACAGTTATAAACAAAAATAAAAATGATAACAATAAGAATATTTACCTTGAATGTGCTACATTTCTGAAGACCAAAAACATTCTGTTGCAAAGTTTTATGCATATTCATGAATGGCAAAATCCTTTTTTAAGTCTGTTTTAGTGCCTACAAAAGCTATTTTTTGCAGCAAATACAAAAATCTTTCAAAACTTAAACTCCAAATAAATCCATATCTCATGTCCTTCTAAAGCACATGGCCTCCATTTATTTTTTGTAAAAAAGTAGTGCAAGAAAACAATCATCATTTATAGGCCTTATGAACTACAATTAAAATGAAAACACAATCAAACTTTAAAATCTAACCTTTTTTATGTGTAACAGTGAAGTGTGTCTGTTTGTCATGTACACAAGAGATAGATAAATGATGTTCATTTTCATGGTACTACTTTTTTACACATGTCATGGTAGCCATGTTTTTTCAAGGTCAGATAAAACTACTTTCCTAAGGTTTATTTTTTAAAGTTTTTTGTATTTTCTGCAAAAAGTGGCTTTTGTAGGCACTAAAAACAGACTTTAAAAAGGATTTTGCCATTCATGAAATGTGCATAAAACTTTGCAACAGAATGTTTTTGGTCTTCAGAAATGTAGCACATTGAAGGTAATTTTTCTTATTGTTATCATTTTTATTTTGTTTAAAATAGTCCTTTAAAACATAGAAACTGGAAGTGTACTTGCAAATGGCTCATCATATAACAATGTGAGCTTTGTTGTTATATGAATTTTGGCCTACTTTCACTTTGGACCCACATATTGAAAACAAACATGGCTGACAAAGCAAAATCACCTTAAAGGTGAAATAAGCTATGTTCTGTTTAAAAATCTTTACTACTATGGCAGAAAATTTGTATTACATTGGTGATGATGATATTTTTCAGTAAATTATTCAGAAAAAAGGTTGCACTCTGTGAATGAGTTTGCAAACTTGTGTTATTTCTATAGGCTAATATGACCTAGATCTACTCCAGTTCTGTGTGAAATGTGGAAATTGACAGTGGTTATAGCTGACAAAATTTGATTAGAACAAACAAAAAAAGTTGTCTGATAACAGCATTATGTAAAGTTATAATGAATCTTTAATATTATTGTTATACAGTAATTATACTAATTATAACGTTTTTATTCTGTTCTATAATAACAATTAAAGTTGTGGTTCTATTTAAAAAAAGGTAGTTATCAATATACACAAATGTATCAGTTTATTTGAGAATCCTTATAAAAATGTAATGTTTATTTAATCAACTGCTTATGTTGTTTAATCGCTAATTCGTGAATAGTCCGCTGAACTTTTGGCTATTATTTTTTTAAGTTAAAATTATTGGCTATTATTTTATTTGAGCCAGTGTGAGCCCTGCAATAATACATATATACTAAGTTTGAGATGAATTACTTTTTCTGAGTTTCAGAGAAAACGTTAACCTGGGCAAAAAATATATGTTGAAAAAGGGTCATAACTTTGCATAAAATAATTTTAGGAATATCTGCCCTTTTAAAATTGAGTCCTTTCACGACAATATACATTATTTAAACCAAGTTTATAATTGCTGTTAAAGCTTCTATTAAAATGTCTCTTAAACGCCGACAATAGCTGAATTTTTCAAAGAAAAAGGGAACATAGATTCTTAATTTATACATGCTGCATTTCATTTCCAATTAAATCAATTTTAACTTACAATTTTTGAGAGTATACTAATTTCCGCCAGGACCCAGTCCGGGCAATCCAAGTCACCACAGAAACGAAACCTCTGGAAAAAAAAACAACAATAAATCAAATGTATACTTGTTTCTGAATGGTTGCTCTATAGATACCTTATAATCTTAACATCAGGTCAGCAATCAGAAACCCTTCAAAAAGACTTTAATACCCTAGAAAAGTGAGAGTTACAATGGTACATGGAGTTCAATCCATCAAAATGTAAAAAAAAATCCATGTCAAAAGGAAGAAACATCCAATACCAATAAATTAAACCCTTCATGGAACTTCTTAAGATACAATTACATCGGCCAAATATGTATATTGAAATAAATCAAATGACTGCTGTATCATTGTATGGAAGCAGCACATAAACAGTTCACCTTTGGAACTTCAACCAAAAGGCAAACAAAACCCTTGGTTTCTTATGCCATGATATAAAATTTAACTCAGCATGGCATATTAGAGATTATAAGACCCTTGTTTGACCACAACTGGAATATGCACCTAATGTCTGGTCCCCTATAGTCAAACCTTAATTGATCATAATATCATAGAATCTGTCCAAATAATATCTTTGCATTTGGTCAAATCTGACTTTGGATGCCCATCCAGTAAACTAAAGTCTCTTAAATGGAGCCTACTTCATCTTTGTTTAGCTGATTGTAAGGTGTACATGATGTGAAAAATCATCAATCACAAAGAAGGTTACATGTATAAACCTCATTAGGGAGAGGCTTCTGAAATTCCTGGATGATGAGCTATAAGTTAAGTCTTGCCAAGACAGACAACTACAAATTCTCATTCTTTCCAAGAATATTCTTCCACTGGTACAGCCTATCCATTATACTGTTTCATAGCCCACACAAACCCAGTTCAATATGACTGTTAGCCATATCAACATACATGTGTCGCATTATAACAGACTGCAAGATAGTTTTTACTTTTAGCAAACCCTATACATTTCCCACTGTTTATTTTAAATGTATAATATTTTGTATATGTTTTCTATTCTTTTATTAATTTTGTAACATGACTTGCATAATCTATTCTACCCTATATCTTCTTACAGGGGTTTGACAATAAAGGAAGATGCATGAACATCGTAGATTGATATATGGATGAATAGGTAGATAGATTGGTAATAGGCAGAATTTCTAACACAAATCAGCTTTATAAAACACTGATTTATCATTATATAATATTTCAGAGTGTTTTTTACTTGTGATAATTATTGAGGTACCAAAGGGACATTCCCAATGCCATAGCATAAAATTCCAGATCATAAGTCTGCAGAAATTGTAAATTATTATAATTAACGTATTAGGGGAATCCCTTGAAACTAGACCACTTATAATACAGAATCTACATATGTACGTAAAATATCATTATATATATTAATCTGTTAATAAAAAGGCCATCAAAAGAAGCCAGGGCTCTCAGTAGGGTCAGAATTTCACGAGTCAAAGACTCTTTGGCCAAAATTTTCATGAGTCAAATCATTTTTTTCTAGTGTCATTTGACTACATGAATCATTTTTATGTTACAAAAATGGCTGTATTGGAGGTCATTCTTGGAGATTCCAAAGACTAAATTGACAGAAAAAAATGCCTAATAATAAATGTCTATACCCCCCCCCCCTCCACCAAAATAAAACAAACAAATAAAACAAAAAAATGAATTGCTGTGAAAGAATACAATAAGCAGCAGCTTTTCTGATTAAATTTATAAAATATAAAAAAGTATCTTAACTGGTATGCTATATCATATTAATTTTAAATACCAAAATGTACCAGGAATATTTAATGGAAAAAGAAATAACACATGCACAGGTACTCCAAGTAAATCAAAGATGTATTATAAACCTTTAAAAGCAATCAATAATTGACACCTCAAGTATGTTGTGTAGAGCTATTTTTAGCGCTGTCAAATTGCAGCCACTGAATTGTCGCGCTTCAGTGCACAGGCTTTAAACAATTGCCGTGTGTAAAGCATTTTATACACGGCTTATACTGCCTGTTGACATTTTTAATGAGTGTGATTTGAACATATGTAGGATTTGATAGGTAATTAGGGGTGGATTTAAGGTTATTATTATTGCATAGCTGAAAATCCCATGTGGCAAATTGACTCTTGAGCAGATTTTATCACGTGTCAAATTTGTGCATTTCCCGATTTTCACAAGTCAAAACCCGGATCCCCGTGTCAATTGAGAGCCCTGGAAGCTATAAATTTATTTGGTGTATCTCTAGCAGTCTCCATCAGTTACTCTAAAAGTCCCACGTTGGACTTCTAGTGACATTTCAAGTTTATTGTGTTGGTGGCATTCCCAAAATATTGAAAAAAAAGCTTAAAAGGACTGTTACAAATACCTAAGCTTGATTTCATACTAAAATGATTTAAACAAAAAGGAATAAATTCAACTTCATATTAATTTATAATACAAAATTACACTTAATCAGTCAGACAAAAGATAATAAAAAAAAATGATACTCATCAACAATGGTACGAAAATTATTAGTACGAAAGAGATGTATAACTTCGTTGCATTATCCGATTTTATTAAAGAAAAAAACGTGAAGCAGTATTTATCTATTCAGTTGACACTTCATATCAACTTCTACGTCTAATGTACTCCTAAAGACAATCATTCATGTCTTAAAATAAATATATTTCAGTTGTAAAAACGAAATGAAAACACCTACCATTTTGAAGAGTATTATGGACTTATTTAACCCAAAGTTGTAAAAATAAATCAAGATTGATTTTCAAGATTTTATTCAATACTGTCATGGTCATACGAACATCTGACATAAAATAAAAATTTTGAACATGTAACAACCGGAACACAGAAAATATTTATGCTCCAATAACAAAATTTCAAGGAGACTAATGATACAACATTACACTTATTATTTGCATGTTGTAATTATTTCCTTGCAAAATAAAGCAAGTTTTTTTTTAATGTTTAATTACTATTCATAAGAGCTTCAAATTTCAATGAATTAGGATACCTATATAATAGATTTCAGATTTTCAAATTTTATTCAATACTGTCATGGTTCATAAGAACATGTGACATAAAATACAAAATTGTGAACATGTAACAACCGGAACGTAACAGAGAAAAATATACATAAAATATACATTGAAAAGGAGAATGAGTGACAATTATATTGTACCATAAAATAAAAAAAGATATGACTAGATTCTCAATAATAACCGGAATTTATGCTTCAATAACAAACTTTCTAGGAGACAAATGATATGTAACGTACGTTATACTTATTATTTGCATGTTGTAATTATTTTACAAAGCAAAGCAAGGTTTTTTAGATGTGACTTTTTTACTATCCATAAGACCTTCAAATTTCAATGCATTAGGATACCTATTATAATACGGTTTAATAAAGTTACGTCTACTTTTAACAAAATGTGAACAATAAAGGAGGTAGTGAAATTCATCACCCAGTTGGTTTGACTCACATAAAGTACATATTCTTCTATATTTAGGAATCTACCTTTCTTCAATTGACATCTTATAGTGCATACATCTAAATTTTAACAAGGCGGAAGAATTAATTAGGAAGTAATTTTCCATAAATTGGATAAATAGATAAGAAAAATCATGTTCTCATTATCAAAAGAAAATTGAGGTGCATCTTTCATACGATTCCTGTCCGTAGAAAATATTACAACCTTTGATTTTGCAGAGTTCACTTTTAAATTCCAAACATTTCAATATTCTAGCATTGCATTTAATGCAGTCTGAAGCTCATCTGCATTATCTGCTAAAATTACAGTATCATCAGCACAAAGGAGCAGAAAGAGTCTAAAACAATCCTTATTACTTAACCCATTACTTGATATACACACCTTTTCACCCCCACCTCCTTTGTTGTTGTCTCAAATGGTGAAAATAATGCCTTATTCAGGTCCCCAACACTTGTTTCTGTTTGGTGAAATGTCGTTTTAAAAACTGACCGCTCTATCGGCGCGCCCCCTATCCAAAAGATACATCAGGGGGTTGCCAGAAGGGAGATGTGTCCCCTTCTGTTTGGGGGGTTTGAAGGTGGAAGTCCCCCTCATCGCCAAAACATTTTTGGACTTGTGAGAGGCTAAACATGACCCCAGATCGACCATAAGGTAACGTGTACCCAACGCTGAAAAGCCCTTGACTCTATCTCAATCCATTGAGAAGTTGCAGCACTTTAAAATCAATTTTGATGGAAAAAGTCAACTCAAAATAGTGACTTTCGGCAATTTTGAGATGTCCTCTCGTTGCCATGGTAACAGGAAATTTAAGACTGAGCACGTTGTTACAAAGTCAATGGTCCAGTTAACATTTGTGCCAAGTTTGATTAGTATTGAATCAGTTTTTATAGTTTTATAGCAATTTGAATTTGAAACGGGATACTTTTCAATGAAAACAGCCATTTTTCACAAAATGCTCATGCAGTAATGGGTAAATAAGCTTTTCACATCATCAGCAAGTTAATATAATATATATGCCTATTTTTCAGAAATTTATTGTTCAAGATCATTTAGAAATATTAAACGAAGACAACACGGGTGAAATATTTTCACCTTGTCTTACGCCAGCATTACTTGCAAAATAAATGAAATCTGATTACCAGCTTTTACACACGACTTTGTTTTATCATACATATTATGCAAAATTTTCAAAAAATTACCACTTATATTATTCTTGAGCAGTTTTTGCCATAAGGCAATTCTATCAACAGAATCAAAGGCTTTACGGAAATCTATAAAACAACAATATAGTATATGGTATTTAAACTATTCTTTTATTTATATATTTGCAGATCTCGAAAGGCACTATATTTCCCTAGAAAACGTTTTTTTTTTCTTTGTGTCTTACGCAGATGAACCGAGAAAATAAATTTTTACCCGGAAGCAATGATTTATACTACAGTAAAATGGTCTCTTGGGAGTGTGGAGTGGGATGTTTGGCAATTTGTTTGAAATATATGTTTTAACCAATTTCGTGGGAAAAGCGTTGCAACGCTTTTCAATTTACAAATAAGCGCGTCCAGTCTAAAATAATCGAAGACTGTCAAAGTCAATCACTCCAGATTTGGAATATTTGTTCAATCTATAAATTGGGGTGCATTTCTGTTAAAGGATAAGTTACCGTAGAATTTATTTTCGCTCAGTTATACCGCCTTTCTAGCGATTTTGAGTCAACTCTTTGTCTTACATAATATAACTATCTTAAGACATTGATTTATAATTCAATAGTGACCAGTTGACCAAAAGAAGGGGACGAGTTGACCATATTGGGGACGAGTTGACCAAAAGTATGAGACGAGTTGATTTTTCAAATTATAGCCATTGGGTCAATATAGGCCCCGCCCGAGTGTCATTGATTTCATTGTGTGCATATAATAAAAAGATTTTAAAAAAATCTCTGAAAGTACAAAGCCCAGAGTTTTGATATTTGGTATATGATATCATCTATATACATCAAACTCACTCACTCACTCACTCACTCGCTCACTCACTCACTCGCTCGCTCGCTCGCTCGCCCACCAACCAACCAACCAACCAACCAATAAACTAATCAATCAATCATTCAATCAATCAATAATCACTATTGATGAAATTGATTTATTAACTTTGATCGAAACCGAAACCATATTTCCGTTTTTTAAATCAAAAGTGTCTTTGCCAACAATACAGAGCGAAGCTCTATTACTGTTATTAGCTGAATTGTTTTGCAGTTTAATTGGTATTAAAATCTCTAAAATTTCAAAATAACTGCGCCAAATTCAAAGTACGGCAATCCATTTAAGAAATTCACGAGGTTATGGGTAAAACGGCGTATCAAAGGTTGAAGCATACTCACCATAATGCTTTCTTGATCTCTTCTCAATTTAAGACGGTATTGCACGTTTTCTGTCTCCTTATTTTGATAAGACTATTTTGATTTGTAAAGTAATTCAATTTGCTCATTTGAAAAATCTAAAATAATGCGCAAACGAAAACAGTGCTAGAAAATGGATCTATAACACGATAATATAAATTCACGTGTCATGAGACTTTTAGAGCAAATAAAAAAAGATTAAAACAACAGTAAAACAAGAAGAATAAAACTGCAAGACAATCCCAAATGTAAAGAATTTTTGTACAATACAAATACCGCCCAACACGCGCTCAAACCGAAACTAGGCAACTGCTTCTTTTAAAATTTTTGAGAAAAAGTTTTTTAATTTTACGATTAACGAGTAATTTTAAGGGAAAGGTGGTGATCCCGGGTTACATAAAATTTTCTATTTAAATTTCCTAAATACCCGGTGGGGTTGGACAATTTTAAAATGATTTGGGGAAGCCATCCCTTTCCGAATAACAGGGTCTTCCAAAAACTTTTTACATTTTTACATGAATTGTTTTATCCCAATTTTTTCAAACCAGAGACATATAAAAAAAAAAGAAATTTAAATAAATTTTAAAATATTTTTCATAATTGAATTATGCGTTTTTTGTGGATTGGGTTTACGGTTCTTGTGATAAATTTTTTTAGGCATTTTTTTATCATTTAAAAAAAGTAAACTACTTAAAAAAAAGTTATAAAAAAATTTCTTAAAAAAAAGGGTTATTAAAAAAAAATCAAAAATATAACTAAAAAGATGAAGGTAAATAAAATAATAAACCCTGCACTGTATTAGTTTTTTAAATTTGGGAAAGTTAATAGAATGAAACCCCAATTTCCCCCTCAAAAATAAAACATTGAAATTTAAATGAAAAGGGAAAATACTTTAATTTTTAAAGCCATTTGTTTGTTTTCTTTGTCCTGTAATGCTAATGTTGAAATTAAAATCAAAGCCTTCTCCAAAAGTTTGTTTTGGTTCAAAAAAATTTCCCTATAAAACTTATTATTTTTAAAAATTTACAGTAAATGCCCCATTTCATAAAATAATGTTTTGTTGTTTGTTGTTATGAAACGATATTTCATAGTAAAATGTATAAACTGATTTTGTTTGTTTAATTTTCATGGGAGCTAACAAAATTTTAAAAAGTAGGGAGATGATGTACTTAGTTAAAAGTTTTTAAAAAGTTTTTGTTTTTTCTGTTTTTTCCCGTTTTAGTTTATTGGTTTAAAAATAGCTTTTGTCATTTTTGTTTGTTTGTATTTTTCATTTTGCTCAATAATTTTTACATTAAGCTAAAATTTTTCGATTTGGTTTTTTAGTAATGGAAGTCAAAAAACTTCTCATTTACTTTTTTCTCCTTTATTACAAATATTTCCCCTTTAACAAACTTTTTAAAGGGGATAAGCAAAGTTTAACAAATAAAAGAAACCGCGTTTGCCCTTTCTACAATAAATTGGGGCGCGTCAGACAAAAAACCCAAAAAATGGGGGATTTCAAAAAAACTGGATCCCGCGCCTGCGATCCGCGAGTCTGGGTCAGGATCATTTCTTTTTCGCTTCAGTTTTACTTTTTATAGAGCTTGTAAACGAACGCATGGATCCCGTCAGGGTGCCGGATCCGGGTGCGGATCCATGCTGGCGGAAACAGTTTTTTGGTTTTTTCGTGCGGGCTAATTTTTTTTTGAGACTGAAAATGGCCTTAAATGGGAAAATGTTAAATTTTTTACAAAAAAGTTCCTATTGAAAACCCCAAAAATTTTTGGGGAAATATCAAAGTTATTTTGAGAACTGGTTATTATGGCCTTTTCCCGTGCTTTTAAAAAAACTTTTTGCTCTTTTCCCAAAAATTTAAAAACGGAAATAGGGAATTGGATTTTTCTACAAAACAATTTCAATGGGTTTTTCTTTTTCAATTTTTTTTGATCTTTCCCCAGAAAAAATTTTACACAAGAGGGGGGATTTATTAAATCTGTGAACCCTGAAGTTTTGCGTTCGAAAAGTAAAATTCCCGCGAAATTTAAAGGTTCCTTGGGAAATGGTTTTGGTGGTTTTTGGGAAATTTTTTTTTAAAATTTAAAAAAGTTTTTTTCCGGGAAAAAATTTTTGTGCGCAAAATTAAAAATAAAAATTTCAAATTTTATTTTTGATTTTGGGTTTTAATTTAAAACATGGGAAGGGTTTCCCCGGGGCAAAAACGGAAACAACAAAACAAATTTGGGATGTAAACGTTATATAAACCATGTTTTCATTTTTGGAAAAAATTTTATTTAGTTAGATTCGCAGTGGCCCAATTATAGTTAACGTTATTTTAAAAACGTACTTTTTAAAATTTTTCCCATTAAAATTTAATTTTAAGGGTAATTAAAACTTAATCTATAAAAGTCAAAATTTTTTTTTAAAAAAACTTTCTCCCAACTCGAGGGGCTTGATAACATTTTTTTCATTTATTAATTTAAATTAAATTTAAATTTATTCATCATTTCATTCATTATTTTTTATTTATTCATCATTCTTTTTTTCATTAATACAATTTATTATTAATTTAAATATAAATTTTAAAAAATTTTTTGAAAGTGTATTTTATTTTTAGCATTTAAAGAATTTAAAAAAAAAATATTATATAGATGCATGTTTAAATAAGGCCAAGTATTTTAAATTTTTTTATAATTTTTGACAAGTTGCCCCCTTTTACATCCAAATACCCTTATGGGCAATTTTTATAAAATGTAAAAAAATTTAAATTTAAAAAGGGCTGGGTGAACCCGGGATTTTGGTTTTAAAAATCGTTTTTACTGAAAGAAAAAGTTTTATTTAAAAATTTTTAAGAGCGAAAATTTTTATTGTACAATTAAGTTTTACGTCCCGATTTCCATATTTTTTCAATTTTGGGTAAATTTCCAAATTTTTTTAATAAAGTTTTCCCAAACGGAAATGACATTTATAAATGGTAGAGTTTTTTTAAGACTTCTGATATATTTCCCGAAAAAAAAACCCCAAGAAAATAAGGCATGTATTTAAAAAAAGAGAAGATGACGATTTTCCCAAAAGTGGGGGTAAATTTTTTATATTTATATGAAACAAGCTTTTTAAAATTTTCGTGGAAAATTTCATAGATTCCCCTTAATTTTAAAAATTATAAAAAAATCATAAAAACCAGAAAAGGGTACCTTAAAAAAATATTTTGTTCGAAGATTTTATTTTCCGTTCGATTTAAAAAAATATATTTTTTATTTTGCGATGGTTTTATAAAATAAAAAATTTTATTTAAAGCAGTCGTACACTTAACTTTATTGTTGCCATCATCCCGGCATCGCCCACCCACGGGTACTGATTTCGCTAAACTACATTCATGAAGTGTATACGTACGTTACGTATAGGTTTAATACCGGGGATGTCGTCCCGGTAGTTGTGCGCAGCAAGAAGCTGAGCCTTGCCATCATATTTTTTAACAAAAACAAATCAACAACTCTTCCTGACACTGAAATTATGTCTAAGGTCAATATGTTAGGTGTTAGTATGTAAAAATTAAATTATAAGGTTTTAAGTTTCAGTGGAAATAATTTCGTCACATCAAATCTAATACAAATTAACATTGTAGGATTACCCGTATGTTGATGGTAGAACGTACCGGGCGTCTGAACCATTAGATCCTAATGGCGCAGATTTAGACGACAGCGTTGCACCTCAGAATTTGTTTGAAAGTTTTGAAACCGAGAGTAAATTATTCCAACCTGAAATAGAATTCTGGAATTCCCGCAAATAAATGAGGGGACAGGGATAGTTTCTGCAGGCAAGCAAGGGGGATGATGCGAAAAAAAAGAAACAAACCTCAAAAATTTAGAGAGGAAAATTTGGGCTCCAATTTTCCTTTTTCGAGGGCCCCCTCTCATATGAATACAGTGGAACCCTCTTTTGGGCCCCAACAAAGGGGAACCCGGAAAAAAGATGGGTCAAAAAAACAGTGGGCGTCCCCGAAGAGTGGGGTTTTTGGGGGAAATTTTTTTCAGATTCTCCAAAAAAATGTCATATGAAAAACACACCCGAAAAACAAGTTTGGGAAAAATCGTACCTTACAGACCATCGAGATAAAACTCAGGTTTTACAACAGGTAGAGGGGATTCATCAAACACTAATCAGTACGGAAACAGATATCCAAGCAATTCGAGACAAACGGTCACTAACAGAAGAGTATACACGGGTTCTGGAGCAAACCAACAATATAACAGATACAATACTGGTACAAGTGGAACAACTTCCCAGCGTTCTAGAACAGAAGTAAGGGGTGCACCTTACAATGGGCCTAGATATGTTGACAGCAATGGTCATTACGTTGATGCACACGGACGCCATTTAGACTCAACCGGTCGTTATTATGATGTAAGTGGACGCTACAATGATGCCACAATGACAAGCATGCAGACATACCAGCATGTCTATTCCGGAAGCAACGGAGGTTTACCTTCTTCGGGAACTAACTCGGGTTACTATAACAACAATAGAAGATATACTAGTGGGACAAGTTCCAGCAATGGGTATTACGACAGTTCGGGGAGGTTTATACCTTACCAGAGTGGAACATATGGCAATAATCAAGGTGGTAGTTATGTAGACGCCGCCGATAGAAGCAGACCTGTAAATAGTTATGGTGGAACACAGTTCTATAGCGGTGGCAGTAGCTACCAGACGACTTATGACCCCATTACATCACAAATATCTTCTGATCCTGTGAGTAGTAATTAATAAAACAATATATGCCGAATGATTTAATTAATTCTCATTATTTAAAATCAGCTTTGTGTTTTCGCTCCGATACTAAGGAATGAAACGTGTCTTCTATATAAGCACATTATTTTCTTTTTTTGTGTGTGTAAACCATCAGAAGAAGAATAAAGCACGCTATGCACGTTTAAAAGCACACTATTCAAATAAATAAGCATTTGATAAGTAGAAACATCCATTAAATTGGAAAATTAAACATGCGCGTACTTGAATAAGTACATTGTAAACTGTTTTTTTTATTATTTAAATAAAAATGTTTCATTTCTAACTTATTTTATACATTTATTAATTTGCCAAACACGTTTTTCTTGTTCTTTAAGACTTGTACAGCCATGAACGTCCGTGTCACTATCAACGGACTATCGTGCACGAACGCTGTAGCACAGCTCGGACCTTACGTCTGTTACAATTATGAAAGAGTGTCCACTGAATGTTGCGAACGGTGTTTACAAGTGAAAAATTCCGAGAATACTGGTAAGGTAGCTTTTATATCATCTGTGTCTTTGATTTAATAAAATGACGCGGGGATCGTGTCAGTTTCAATGCCTGTAACCGAGCACTGCGGTGTGTTCAGTTTAAGTACACATTGTTTGTCATGGTCAATTGTAGTAGACATTGTTTGTCATTAACACTTCTAGTACATATTGTAAACATTTGTCGTGAACACTTTCAGTACAGATTGTTATTTATGAACAATTTTAGTACATAATGTCTGTCATGAAGAGTTTTAGTACAGTATGTTTGTCATGAACAGATTTCGTATTTACGTAAATCGGACCTCCTATAGTTTATATCTTTCTTCATAATCTTTGATAACAATGGCATTACTTTGCTTTCGTTCAGCTAATTAGGATACATAAAGCTTAACTTCTAAAATGACTTGCACTACATTGTACATGTATCTCGTATATACATTTAATGTCAATTTATTTCAGGATGTGAATATGGTGACAGATCACAACAATGTCGAGATATTAATCCGTATGATTGTTACAATGAAAGAAACAGGCAGGTATGCTGTGATAGATGTCGAATATTTAGAGAACAAAGAGCTCAATCTAGTACAGGTGAGGTATTGTGTTTGCTACCAAAACTGTCAACTTATGAAATACTAAGTAGTATAATTTTTATACACAAAACTGGAAGCTTACAGTGTTATAAATTCGTTATGGAGGTAATTGACATGTTATAGCACCGTATATTAACCATCGCCTATCTCCGCGGGTTATATATGCAAACAGGCGTTTATATCATTAGTTTTAAATGTTTTGGCAGGCTATATGTCCCTATATTAACGGTTGTTTGTAAAATTTACGCGGCATCATGGATTCGCGACGCACTCGATTCGCGAATGATAGCGAAAATTAAAACATCGCGAATAATACCGCATTTACAGTATATAACCAGAGCCGCATGGCGATGGTTATATTGCAAACAACCGTTTGTATACGGCCATATAACCTGTGAAAAAATCTTTATAACGAATTTATAAAACAGCAAACATCTTTTATAAAGGAAAAAAATGTGATTTCTTCATAAATTGACAGCAGCTGTGTATATATTGAGGATATTTGTTTGTTTTGGATGTAAGATCGAAATATATTTCACTTAGTGAACCCCAAGATCAATTTTTTTCATGAGTCGTACCCATAGTGAAAATTTAAATAGTTTGGTTTTGGGCGGGGGAAAAGCAGAAATAAAAATCTTATTTAAAAGCCTTTTCATTTTATGGTTAAAATATGATTAAACTTTTTTTTCATTGGGGGAAAATGAAAAAAAACCCGTTTTATGGGTTTAACCGCAAAAACTTTTTCTAAAGAAATACGATGTAAACTTAATCCGCCTTTTAAAAAAACTCAATGAAATTTTGGGCGTTTTAAACATAGGTAGCTTTAAAACGTTTGTAAATATGTCCTTGGATACCAATTACTTAGATAATTTTCTCGTAAATTGAAGAATTCAAAACAAATTCAACTTGCCAAAGTTTGATATTATCCAGGCTTTTCTGGTTAACTTTTGTTTCTTTTATTCTGATATTACGCTTATTACACTTTATAACTTTGATCTGTAGTTGCGCCAATTTGTGCTCTTAACAAGGTTAGAAAGTTCTTTTTAAGACAAAAATATCAAATACGTACAAAAAACCATGTGTATTTGTATTCTGTTTCGTGTAATTAATGAAGGACTGCCAGTTTGGACTTAATAGAAAAAAAATATTCTTGTAAATAGTTATTTGAGTTGTGAGTCCATGACAAAAGGAAGTTTATGTCACTTTTTTCTTCCTCTTTTTATATACATGTATATACTCGTATATTATTTTATATATCAGCCGTTATTGTTATTGTCAAAGTCAAACTTGTATCAAAGACCTTCTAATGTTTATGTACATGTACTAGTATATTACTATAGGATATGTTTTAAGTGTTTAAAATATGATATTTTGTTGAAAAAAAGAAGAAAATATAATGCTTTCCTTGCATTACCAATTCAACATTTGTAGTCTTAGATGCTATTATATTGTTTGACAGTTGGTTGTGAGTACTGGGATATGACACCACGTTGTGAAATGATTATACAAAAACCACATCTGTGTTACCAGCCAGAAAATCAAAGGGTTTGTTGTCATACTTGTCCTAGGCTGGAAAATAGACAGGAGCCAGGTAATTTAATTATTTGTTTCGTTAGATTTTACGGCGACCTTCCAGAATTAATGGTTGTGGAAAACCTCAGGTTCCTTTACGTGTATTATTTCAGGCACGAAAGGGCACCTGAGAAGAACAAGCAAGCTGGACAGCGTCCTTACATGAACGAATCCAAAGTACGTGACGGGATTCGAGCCCCGGCGTGTGGCAAGAAATTAAAAGTCAATGACCTTAACCAGTGCACTCGGCTAGTCCATACCGTTCTTTTCTGTTAAAGACGAAATGTATAAAGAACGTATAAGACAGTAAATTCATTCAGTACTAAGTTAGGCTGTAACGGCCTGAAATTAACATTTCCTTTCATTTATGATTTTTTTAAGAAAGAGTAACACCGTTCGCGTCACGCACAATTACATAACATTTTCACTTTTAAACATCTTGCATAATGTCAATATCATATTGGAACAAATGTTACTTTATCTTTAACGGCAATATAGCGCTTAAGTTATTTTTAACATCGCATATATATTTAGTAAGTGTACCGAACTTGTACAACTATGCAGGCTACATAAAAGTAATGTATACTAGTATTTTAATGTTCATGTCCTGTGTAGAATGTAGATGGGGCAATCAGAGTCCAGACATGTGTAGACCATACAGCGCTGACGGAAAACTGAGGATAGATTGTTACATTCGAGAAGTCCAAGAAATTTGTTGCGCTTCTTGTAAAAGCCTCAGGCAAAGAATTAGAGAAAATATTCCCGGTAAGATAATTTGATAATAATTTGTTGATTCGTGTAAAAATAAAAAAATAATTTAAACAATAGTAAAAAATTATAAAGAGAAAAGCAAAAGGTGAAGGCTTTCTATATATTTTATTTGTATTTCTGGCTGTTTAGAACTTCTTCGATAATGATCACAGATTCATACAGATATTCGGAACATCTCACGGATATGTTTCCTTATCTTTCTTTCTTTTTTGTCCATGTACATTCAATAAAGTTCAATACAAAGTAATGTGAATATTTTTATTTATCTAATTAAGGTTGTGAGTACGGGGATTCTCCCGTGTTGTTCTACAGTGGGGGAGAGGCGTTGGACTGCCCTGCATACATCAGCCAGTATGGCCTGGACAATTGCGATGATCCAGAAATTTCAAGGAAGTGTTGTTATACTTGTTACAGATATAGACAAGCTCGGGGTTAAACACTGGAAAGTTTACCTGACACATGCGTGCCTCACAATATCAATGACACGAGACAATGTATACGTGTTAATAATAGGAGAATCAAATAAAAACAAAAAACAAAATGGATATGGAAGTGCTTTAATCGTCATTTTACTTTGATTTAAGATTTTAGGTTGATATATATTATCTCTTTAATTGCAAAAAAAAGATAATATATAAGAGCGTTGTCTGACTGACTCTTAAATCATTCTTGAAATCTGGTTTATTATTGGGTATCCCGTGACGTTATGCACGTGACCATGTTTTTAGTAAATTTATTATTATCGAGGCAATGTTGCATAAAGCTTTCATTATTTGTATACATCAATATTGACAAGGGGTGTCGAAAATTCATTTATGGAAGCATTCTGTTAATCGCATCTTGAGTATTTACAAAGGCAAATTGTGAGCACTCGAGACACCATTTTCTCAACTTGAAAGCTCTAAGCAATTACGTACAGATACCCACACTTATTTTATACTTTTAGCGCAATAAAAAAGCAAAAATGTAATAATTAATTACTTGCGCAACCCTTGTACCACTGAGTAATGAAAACGGTATCGTGTTCGACTAATATTAAATAAATTCTTGCTTATTCCATTTGTTATGTATGATGTTGCTTAATAAAACAAATTCATCTAGCCATTACATTTATATGTTGTTTATCTTTATCTGAAATTTATATTTGTGAATATATTAGATGGGCCTTGTGTGTAGTGTTTCCCCCATTTATCCACGGAATGACCTGTCTGAAAATGTCGAAACATTCAAAATTAGCCATTACTCCACTAATGAAAGGCTACCACCCATTTTGTTTATTTTCATACTCTCTGTTTTGTTACAGATATATTCTGTTCAGTCATAAGAATGTCTGTTTGCAACTCTAACGCGTTTCTATCAACAACAACAAAAAAAATCCAAAAAAAACACAAAACACTATCACAGTGATTTTCACGACTTCGAAAACAAACTTGCCCATTAAAAATTTAGTCTAATATTTCAAGATTGTTTAAAATTACACAATGTACATGTACTTCTAACAATATTTTTCTAACAAAACTCAACAATTTGTTTTACTTCCACGAACAACGATATTTTGATACTTCGTCTAATGGATGGTTTTATTGCATGGCTAAACGTAGCTTTCTCGGGATATCCGAATCATATCGAAGGCGAAACAAATACGGCGGCAATCAGATCTACATGCAAGAAAAAATTATAATTTAAGTAGATCTGAACTTAAGTCAGTGTGAATAAACAGCATGTGATTTCTGGCCTTGTTTTTGAATTTGCCAGTGACCACATTATAAGTCAGAAAGAAAAAAATCGTGCTGAAAATGCACTTAAAAAGAGAACCAGTCATTTAATCCAGAATAGTCACTATACTATATCCAAGAAATTCTCCCTGGCCATTCGAAGCTGTTCAAATAATGTGGTGTGGTACCTTTCAAACACCATAGTGAGGATAAACGGAACGGGTACAGTACGTCGGTGTAACCTACGCTAAGAAACTAAACATGTCAACAAATAGTATTCATCAAGGCCGTCGTCGATGGTCCGGCCGGTCCGCCCTTGGCCGGACCAATATTTTGGCCAAAATGAGTTAAAAAAAACAAACAAACAAAAAACCGCATCGCTGATAAGCGATTTGACACTTAACTGGCCACTTGAAGTTAAGTGTGAAGTTAATTGACATCGACGTGGCTTCGGACAGTTCACCGTATATATTATGAATATCTTAAACTAGTATGCATGAATTCTCCGAGTACTTGATAACATTTTATTTTTTGTACACGGTAACCATCCAAAAGTCATGTTTTTATCACATATCCGTGCCGTTTTTGCGACTCCCGTGAAAATGGTATTGCACGGCCGTGCACGTATTTTGACGTCATTTGCGTTATACTCAATAAATGTTAGCGTTTTTCTATGGGCGTCAATGAAAAATGGTTCTTTTTCACTTCAAAAGGTACTTATTTTTGGTATGTAATAAACAAAATATTAAATTCGATTAAGTTCATTACTGAATTTATTGAACTCGATGAATACAATATGATACTCGACAGAGGCTCGCTCGTGAAATAAATCCATAATCAACTCATTAAACTTACTCAATTACATAATTACAGTGCAGGGACGGTCCCGGCCTAAGTATTTTGAAGAAATCGATCTTGCCATGGCCAGTGTTAAATAGAGATTTGACCAACCGGGATATCGCGTACTATAGAACTATTAAGGCCGGACAACCTTTGAAGACCGAGTGCACTAGAAAACTTGGTTTTGTTTGTGATTTCTATGGCAACGATATTAACTGAGACATCTTAGAGATGCAGCTTCAGCTGCTACGTTCACATTCGACAAAGCAGATAATAGTACTGTTACTCTACCTGACGTTTTGAAATTTGTGTCAAAACAGTCTGTGCTAGAACGAGCACTGTTCTCTGATGTCGTTGTGTTGTTAAAGATTTTGTTAGTAATGTCTGCTTCTAATGCTACCAGTGATAGGACATTCTCGGCGCTCAGAAGAATAAAGACATACCTGAGATCTATAATGTCTCAAGTACGCTTGAACAAACTAATGGTGTTACATATTCAAAAGTGCAGGACAGATTCACTCAACTTATGTGTAATTGCCGACGAGTTCATTACCACCAGAGAACGACGGCGATGTGTTTTTGGAAACTTTACATAAAATGAGACTCTGTATTTTGTATGATTATTTGAACAAAATACAAGTTACTGCTAAACAAAAAGCGGTTATTGTTGACTCTTTATGTAATATTCTTCCATCATGGCATCGATTGTTATTTAAGCTTATACCATTGTGTGATTTATGTTAAAACAAAAATCCACGTACTGTAATATTTTGTAATATATTGTATTTGTTTTACAATAATTATCAGATAAAATGCATCTAAAGAATTATAACAACATCAGTTATTGTTTATTTTTCATTTGCCAAATATCAATTACATGTATTCAATTTTTTATGTACACCTGCCCGTCCGTTATGCAAACCTTAATTTTCACCACTTTAATCTGTAAAAAATCGCTGACATTTTACTATAACATGTACTAGCGACAGGCTGAAAACTGTGCCAAATATACGCGAAAAACGCCCCTGAGAGCATCCTAGAATACAAAATTTTCCGGGGGAGCATGCCCCCGTACCCCCCTAGATTCTGACTAAGACATACCAAATTGGCCGCACCAATCACAAAATCGTGACGACGGGCCTGTTCATGTAATGTTAGGAGTTGTTGACTAAGTTTATTCCAACGTATCTAGTAGAAGTTCACCTTTATTAAGTTAATTTATAGATATAAAAGTAAACAGCGCATTATTTATATAATACATATATATCATATAGAAAATGAATAGCTCATTTAGGTGAAATATCAAGAAGGAAAAGAATTATAGCACCAACATGTAAGTTTTTATGTTGATGATAGAATTATAAGAGATTTTTTTTATCCTATCTTAATAATGACCCTCAAAACGGCGGTAAAGGAATGTAAATAAATGCTATGCATATACAAATATGTATATATTAAGTTCGAGATCATTAATATCAAGTTAGTTTATATTCATGATATCGTGTACATGTCCACTGAAATTAAGTAAAAATAATCAGTTACAAATAAAAAGTACATTATCTATATTCTAACTATTACTAATATTTTAAGGAAACGAAAGTTCACACCCGTTGACAACATTCCGGATTTGGTTATATTTGTTGACAATAGTCATTCTTTAAACGATTCAGAATGTCAGACATATTTTTTAATAACAACTTTAATTATGCCGAATTGACTTTATTTTCCACTGGATGTAAAAACAAATACTTTCGTTTCTAATTTAATAAAGATTCCACCCTCTGTTGTTGTCGTTAACATCTATTGCCAAAAGGTAGAA